>NC_058369.1:133870180-133967680 GCF_018350175.1 Felis catus | reverse complement strand
ACTATAAGAACAATCTTACCTTGGCGATTAAGCCGCAGTGTCACTTCTAAGGTTTAGTTCAACTGTAAAAAAAAAAATCCACCTTACACACAGCTTAAGTCTTCTCCCATTCTCAAGACTCAAGCCGGCCTCATTGGCTAGGCCACAAAGAAGAGAAGCACGGTCTGTTACTTCACTGCCCTGTTTTCTATGTCTGTGCACTCATCTCCAATTCATTATCTTCTGAGTCTTCCACACTAAAGGGGAGGAAGGCTCATATGAGGAATGTTATAAAAATTAAAAAAAAAATTGCTTTGTTGGTGCTGCTTTTGCTCTCTTTTAGCCCTCAGTGTCCTCTGAGTTTGTTTGTCACATGGTCAGTTTCTGGCTTTTCCATGTAACCCAGATGGGCTCTTTCAGGTGGCTTGAATTTGTCACTTTTTGCAGTATCCACTTGCCCTGAGGAAACTGGTATATTATTTTCCGTACCATACCCAGAGGGGGTGGGCTGACTCTTGTGCTCTTTCTGTAGTCAAACTCCTGTCTTTAGAAGACTTCAGGACAGAAGCTCTCAAGTTTCAGAGGATACAAGTTCAAGCTCCTAAAATCTTTCTTACCATATTCCATTCAGGTGGCAGTATGGGTGGGCCTGTGAACATACGCAGCTGAGCAAGCATCCAGCCAGGACTTAGCAATATCAGTTTCCCCTTCTTGTTATCATCCTTCATTTCTAAGACTATTTATTTTTGGAGCATAATAATCACTTAAAAGAATGGCCTTTCCCCTAGATATGGGATAGACTGGAAAATACCCTAGAAGGCCACACTTTATGCAGACTTCTCTTTAACAAAATTATGACTTTTTCTTTGTAGGCTGGAAGGAGTGGTGGGGATGATGGCAGGAAGACCTATTTGACCACTCCTTAGAAACTCAAGAGTGGGGCATCTGACAGCTTTTTGGCTGTTCTGTTTAGAATATGGGAATAATTACTACTTGTTGTCCTCAGTATAGGGCTTTAGCCAAAATTCCAAGACACAGGAATGACATGTTACGACACGTTATGACATGACAACATGTTATGACACATGGTCTTTGAAAACTCCAGGGAAGCACAAAGGAGAATTAAAATCAGCTGTTGTTTCTGCACTGCTAAAGTTTATGTGTCAGTGCCTATTATCCTCCTTAGCTATGCATAAAATGAGTGTGAACATGTATGGTCATAAAAATATTTTATAGATCCTTCTAATCCTTGCTTTTCTACATAAATATATTCAAATATAATTCATTGTTGTCATAAATCATAATTTTCAGTGGTGCATAGTTTTGCATTATTTTATAAAATTTGCCATCACAAGAACACTTTGCTTATTTCCCATGTTTCCTTAATGTATATAATGTTTTGATGAACATCTTTGCTCATTAGTTAATTCATCACATATATTTTGAGTTCCACTATGTGCCAGGCATATATCAAAGATGTATGCCTGGAATACATCAGGGAGCAAGAGAAATGCAGCATGACTTTGTAAGAACAAAGGAGCAAGAAGAAATTTTGGGGGTGATGTATCTAGATTATGGTAACAAGTTTCATGGGTGTGTATGCATGTGGCAAATACTACACTTTTAAAATGTGTAACTTATTATATTTCACTTATGCCTCTATAAAGCTGTTAAAAGAAAAAAATATAATGGGAGAAGACAATTTTTATAATTATATTTAAACATTATCAACATTTAGAGGTGAGTGCACCTGGTAACATAGGAGCATATAACAGGAGCCTCTAATTTAGTTTTAGAGAGGGTATAAAGAGAATGCTTCCTGACATTTAAGATGAGAATGAAACATGAGGCAAGAGAATGGGAAAAACAAGGGGATTTGGGGGGAACAATTCCAGATAAAAGGGAAGAAAAAAAACTCCATGCTTCTGAACTGTGAAATAAAGCCATGGAAAGTTCAGTGATCTAAAATAAGGGGGCCATGATTGTGATTCAAGAGAAAGGGATGGAATAATGAGAAATGAAGGTGGAGAATCAGACAGAGACAAAAATCCAACAGGAAGAGTTCTTAAATCATTACAGCTTATGGGCAACAAAGGTTAAGCAAATAATAACACATGATGTGAGTGTGTGTGTGTGTTTAAATATCCACTGTGGCTGTGATGTAGAGAATGGCTTGTACATGTGGGAGCTGAGTATAATAGAATTAATGCTGCTACATTACATACTGTGTGAGGGGACTATGCCATTAGACTATTGCATTAGTTTTGTCATGTCCCAGATTGTGACTTGAACTAGATTTGAGGCACTGATATTGGCCACAGTAGGCATTTAGGAGGCTGACTTGATCACACATGGTGATTGTTTCTGTATGGTGGGGGAGGAAGGGAGAGAAGTCTATTATGACTCTTTCAGTTTTAGGTTAGGAAACATGTATAGTTGGTGAGTACCTTTTCCTGAAATTGTTAACATTGGAAATAGAGTAAGCTTGAGGGAAATAAATTCATTTAGTTTTGGACACATTAAATTTGAGCTGTCTTTGTGATAATCTAGCGGTCAAGAAAGCAGGTGTATACACTTGGAATCAAACAGAGATGGGCTGGAGATTTTGCTTCTGAGAGATATCAGAGTAGATCTGATTGCTTAGGGAGTGAGAATGGTAAGGTTTTAGTCTGAGTCTTGAGAAACTTTAAAATTTACTTTTTTTTTTTGAAAAAGGACGAAGTAAGCAAATTAATCTGAGAAGACTGAAACACAACATCTGGTAAGAAAACCAGTGGTAGCTTAGGAGCTAAGAGATTGCTACTGACAAGTCAAATAGAAGGAGGACTGGAAATTGTCTACTATTTTACTTAGTGTATGAGTCTGTTTTGCTTCCTTATTACTGCAGTAACAAATTCCCACACACTTGGTAGTATAAAGCAACACATTGTTTATTTTTTTACATTTTTGGAGGCCAGAAGTCCAAAATCTATTTCACTAGGTTAAAGCAAAGATGTCAGTGGGCCTGATTCCTTCTGAAGGTTCTGGGGGAGAATCTGTTTCCTTGTCTTTCGTAGTTTCTAGGAGACCAGCTGCATTTCCCGATTCATGACACTTCTTCACATCACTCCAGTCTCTTATGTGATCCTATCTCCTGCTACTGTCCTATGGTGGTTCCTCCCTCTGCCTTCCTCTTAGGAGAATACTTGTGATTACATCATTTGGCTCACTTGGGTAAAACAAGCTACTTTCCTAATCTTAAAATAGTTTATTTAAGCACATCTGACAAGACCCTCTTGCCATCTATGGTAACATATTAATAGACTATAGGATTAGGACATGAACATCTTGGGGGTTGGTTATTATTTGGGCTACCTCAGAGGTTATTGTAGAAATATTGAATAATGTATTTCAAGTTAAAGAGGGTTGAGTGAGTGAGAGGTGAGAACATTGGAGAAAGCAGGTATAAGTAATTTTGTAAGAATTTCATGGTTAGTGGGAAGAGAGAGAGAAATTGGAAGACAGAAGATAAATGGGTCAGTGGAAAGGTTTTGATTATAATGGGAAATATTGAACAGGCTTAAATGCTGATGGGAAAAGTCTATAAAGGGCAGCAGAGGTTGAAGATAGTGAAAGGGAAGAGACAACAGGTGTATAAGGTTTTTGAGAATGCCAGTTGGCTGTGGTGAGGAGCAAGGGAGGGCTGAACATCTCCATTCCTCAGAAGCATTTTTGAAAGTATTTAAGGATGCAGTATTATAACTGGAAGATAGTTTTTTTTTCTTTTTTCCAGCTTATTCTTAATTAATTTTTGAAAAGACATCACATGGCTATTTCTTTATGGTCTGTTTTTTAATTAAAACTATTATGTGGTTTTCTTTTTCTGGCTCTCACAGAAAAAATTAAAAGTCTGAAACTATGTTTCCCAGAAATGTAAAATGAACAAGAAAATTGTTGCTGAGGAAAGTGTAGTTTGTATATCTGCCTGACTGCTTTCCTTCATATTTTGAATTTCAGTTTTTTTCTAACTTTGCAGTAGTTTGAAGTTTCTATCAGACTTTACTAAACTGTACTATCAGGTGAACTACATTGAATGCATTATTGTTCTCAAAGGTTTACCTTTAACATTTCACATCACTATTTCTTCCAGTTGTCATTTCTGTACATCCCAGTACAACAGATCATGGCTTCCACTGGGAGCTTCAGGTAGAGCATTTCCAAGGCTTCCTATAATTGGTGTCTGCTATGCCTGCTCACTGAACATTATGTAAATTATGGCAGGGACCAAGAATCCAGAGGGGTGTGTGTGTGTGTGTGTGTGTGTGTGTGTGTGTGTGTGTGAATACTTGTGAGTGAATGGGAGTGATCTCTGTGTATATGTTGATATGGAGGGGGTAACTGAAGGATTTTAGTAACAAGTTTCAATCAGGATCTTCCTTAGTAGGTTTAGTTTAGTGATAAAATTTTCAGTTTATGATACAATTATACATTTATTGGGCATTTGTTGTTTAAAAGACACATTACTAGCATCTGTTGAGGAACGAAGTTCTGTTCTTCAGAAGTAAAATCTATTGGGAGAATGATGGGAAAATGAAGGGGGAGAGCCAAGTAACTAGAAATATAAGGAAATATGACAGTGGCCTAGAGCCTGCTGTAGAATGGCTAGTCACAGCCTCTCCAAGAAGGTTGCTTTTTAAGCTAAACTGTGAATATCAGAGTTATCCAACCAGAATGTTGAACTGAAGGTTATATGTTGTTGAGGATATTAGACAACATTTTGGTGTTTCAGAGAAGGTAGCAATCTAATTTGGTTGTGGAGTCCAGAAAGTTTTCAAATAAGCTAAGGATTTTCAGAAAGAAAACAGGCAGGAGGAAACAGGGTGAAGGGATAAATGGGTCTGTGGGAATACACTAAGTGATGGTGCCCATGTAGAAAAACAAGGGGAAGAGTTCAGGAAACAGGAAGTAGCCCATCTTGGATGAACCTGAGGATGGAGAACTGGGGTACAGACTGGAAGAGGTGTTTGAGATCCTACTGTGTAAGTGGTTATGTGACAGTTCACAGTGTAGCAGTATTAAAAGTGAACAACAAAAGAATGACACAATTGAAATTATGAGAGCTGCCATTTGTTGAAAAGGTACTATATGCCAAATACTTTATTTACATACATTATCCCTTTTTATGTGCCCCTCAGAAAACTGTAGAATTACATTGCTCAGTTATGGTAAGTAATCTGCCTTTTAAGTCATGATGTAGAAAGGATTTGAACTGAGGTCAGAGAAATGATCATGGAGGCCAGGTAAGAACCTGGTACGATGGTTGAGGTGTAAGGAGTAAGAATAGTGGCCAGGAGCCCAGAAAAGAGAAGATGGGGGGCGCCTGGGTGGCTCAGTCGGTTGAGCGGCCGACTTTGGCTCAGGTCACTATCTCGCGGTCCGTGAGTTTGAGCCCCGCGTCGGGCTCTGTGCTGACAGCTCGGAGCCTGGAGCCTGTTTCGGATTCTGTGTCTCCCTCTCTCTGACCCTCCCGCATTCATGCTCTGTCTCTCTCTGTCTCAAAAATAAATAAACGTTAAAAAAAAAAAAAAAGAAGATGGGTCAGAAACATTTTGGTTGCAAAGTATTCAAGATTTAGGATCAAATTTGATGTGGAAAAAGTGAAAGGCATAAATCTTTTAGGACGAAACATGCCATGGTTATAATTTTCAGTTTTAATGCTTTTCATGTTTTTTCTCTGTTGTTTTTAGCATTTTAAAAGAAATATATACTTAGTAGATGAAAAATTTTAAATAACAGTAAGAGAGGAGAACTTTCCTAACGTCCTAACATCCATTGATAGTCACTGTAATGCCTTGGTACATTCCTGTACTTTGAAAAATATATGCACAGGTATTTGAAGAACCCTTTAAAAAACATTTTAACCTGATTATTATTATACTATAGATATAGTATGTAGGTATTATATGTATAATTTTATATCCTAACCTTTATACTTTCCACTACATTATCATTGCTTTTTCATATTAATGTATAAACCTCAAAAACATTGTACTCCCTGTATAATATTCCGATACCTGGGTTTCCATTACCTTATTTAGTCATTTACTTACTGTTTCCATTCAGGTTGTTTCTGGTATATTTTGAAGATAGCTTTTATGCGCATATTTTTTTTTGTACTCATCATTATATGCTTAAAATAAATTCTCAGAAATGGGATTGTGAAGGCAAAGAATATGGCCATTAAAAATGCATAAATTACACTGCCAAAATTTTTTTCAAAGTTTTTCCAATTTAAGTTCGTGTCGGTAATTTTTGAGAAACACGTTTCATGACACCCTCAAAAGCAGTGAATATTATATGTATAACAAGTTATTAACAGGGAAATTTAGGCCAATGTTTTAAAATAATAAATGCCAGTGAGATGGAAGTCCAATTACTCTGCAGGATTTGCAAAAAGTAGATTTCCAAGACCTGGTTAGATAACTCCTAAATATCTTAACACATAGAAATTTTAAAAAATTAAAAAGTTAAGAGGATGGGTTGAGACAAGACTGTTAAAAGGATTTTTATTTTTGGAGGACGCTGCTATGTATTGGACACATTTTCCAAGTGAGATGGGGCTGGGATACCTGCTCCTCGTTTCCAATCTTGTAAAGTCAGCTTCTGTAGTACAAATAGGCAACCCTGAGTTGTGTCCCGTTCTGCTGGAAGATTAAGTGGACTGGAGTCTGATTCCTTCCTAAGAAATCACAAGTTTGAGAAATTGGCTGGGTATTGGAGAAGAGGGGGCTCTGCAGAGTTTGTTGTGTGAAGTAGACAGGAGTCACATTAGAGAGCGAGACAAGGTGATTTTTTTTTTAACTTTTATTTTGAGAGAGAGAGGGGGGAGGTGCAGAGAGAGAGAATCACAACAGGCTCCACGCTGTCAGTGCTGAGCCGGATGAGGGGCTTGAACTCACAAACCATGAGATCATGACCTGAGCTGAAACCAAGAGTAGGATACTTAACCAGCTGAGCCACCCAGGTGCCCTGAGATAAGCCAGAACCTCTGGGCAGGTGTATAGAGTTTATCAGGGACAACCTGGAGGCAAGGTTATATTTATATTCTTGGTCCAGTGGGAGGAAGAGGCCCTCAGATGCAGAGAGATGTATTCCTGCAGGTGTTGGTTTTGCTGGAGAGAGAAGCGCAGCCTGGATATAGGTTTTTAAAAGCATCCAAAAAGGGCTGCCAACAGAAAGGTCAAGCTTTAGTTGTTTGCCAGCACCAGAGAACCAGCCAAATAGAGTATTTTTGGTAACTTCATGCCTTTCTTTTTCTCTGACCAATAGTTTGAGTTCTGCCCTTTTCATCCAAGGAGGAGAGTAAGAGCTCACTGCACTGAACAAATTTCTAGGAACAGTGAGAGATAAAGGGAAGGGAGAATATCACAACTTTGGTTTTATTTGTATTTTTTGATAATTTATGAAGTTTAAGATTTTGGTTACCCAGCCATATTTTATTTAAAATATTAATAAGCATAGTTAGTTTTTTCAGGAGTATATTTTTTAAAAGGAATTATGAATTTGCCTTCTATAACATGAGTTGGATTACATGGGAAACTAACATGATCATCTATTTAAAAAAAATTTCTTAATATTTATCTATTTTTGACAGAGAGAGAGAGAGACAGAGCATGAGTGGGGGAGGGACACAGAGCGAGGGAGACACAGAATCCAAAGCAGGCTCCAGGCTCTGAGCTGTCAGCACAGAGCATGACGTGGGGCTTGAACCTGAGAACCATGAGATCATGACCTGAGCCGAAGTCACATGCTTAGCCGACTGAGCCACCCAGGTGCTCCTATGACCACCTATTGTTGAAGATCCTTCTTGCAATAAGCAAAACTTATAATAAACATAATGATAAATTTGAGTGGTAAATCCTTATCTGTATTCTAATCTGAAATACCTAAAAATAGCATTTTTTACACTTTCTGCTTGATGACTGTGTAGTTTATGAATGTAAAATAAAGTTAAACTTTATCCCAGATGTTGCAAAAATAAAAAAAAATTGCTCTTCAGAAGCGTATGTGGCAGTAGAAGAATAGAAAGTGTAGTGTGATGGCAAGTGTAACAAGATTTACCAGAAGAGCATAATTCAGCCCCTGCTTTGCCTGTTACTAATTCTGGAACATTGGAAGAATAATTTAACCTTAAAATATCAGATATCAAATATATGAAAACAGAGCTGTCATAGAGTATAAAACAAGATGGTATATGTGAGGCAAAATGGAGTATTTTGTCTCTTGGCCCCCTGCTCTCGCCTCATGCTCACTCCCATTTGTAGGGAGGGTATCTTTGGTAAGATACAGACACAGAGAATTTGTCAGCATAATAGCATCAAAGCTTTTCTAAAGTAGGCAGTCAATATGAACAAAAGAAAAATCTGTTGATGTTTCTTCCTGAAGCAGCTTAGCAGGCTGAGGATATCTTTCAAATTTTAGACAAATTTTACACATTATCAGCAAGAAAAATAAACAGGGATTTACTAAATTTGAACACATTCTTTCTGTTCTCGTCCACTTACCACATGGAAAGCAATGTGGAACTAATAATTATTTCTTCAGCAGTGCAAATTACCTCTGCCTTTTATTCGCACACTATCTTACACACAGGGTTCCCTTTCATGTTATAGCCAGAAGGGTCAGCTTGTTAAAAACTTGTCCCACCGTTCTCCAAAGTGCCATTCAGGGATCCACTCATGCGACTCTCATTAATGACAAAGACCTGTGTCTAAAGGAGTGTGCAAAACCCCAGAGAGTGTAAAGATTCAAAGTGTTATTGAGGCCAAACCATCTTATCTATAGGTGAGCCTTCCGGGTCATGGTAGATTCACCCTGATGAAATAAAATGTAGAATTTTCCATGTGCCTGGGCCTCCTGTGCAATCACTAAATGCAAAGCTTTAGATCACCTCCTCCATACTGAATACAAATTACCCAATAAAACAAATAAAAGCTCTCCAAGGCTATATCATACATCATATAAATTGTTTAGCTCCATTCAAAACACAAGTATTATGCCAGTATAGTAGCAGTTAAATATCCACATTTACAAAAATTAGAAGTAAATGCTTAAAATCAAATTGCAAATTAATTCCTTTCCACATTTCTTCAAAAGCTATTTCATAAAATTAAAAGTATACCTCAAAAAGCCAAGTATATGCCCACTTTCTTTTTATAACTTTTATATGTATGTAGATTTTTATTAATGAAGTTTTCTTTATAGGGGTGATGATTCTAAAGAAAACATTTCTATCAACTTAGATATCACAGAACTGTGAGGAACTGCTTATTCAGACCCCTGATTAAAACAATACTTCCAGGTTTGAGAATTTTTATACTCTACTGGAGAACTGAACAAAAACCCTGTAATTTAGTTATGCAACATTACTCAGTTTAACTGGCACTTTATGTTCTCCCATGTTCAAACACAAATGGGGAAGGAACATTCCTCATCCATCGGAGGATACAGACTGTATTTTGTTAGGATAGTCGTCTTGTTATGTCCCATTCAGCTCAGCCCCATTAAGCTTTTGGGCCTAGAATTGCTGTCTGCTGCCAGGATTAATATCTCAGTATTTTTTCTTCCTTAGTTTATGGTTACTTTTCAAGAATTAAATGATCATTCAGAAAGTTGGCTTCAGTTTATGAGCTGTTAAACCTATAGTAGATATGATACAGCAAAAGGGGAAAGCATAAAAGTTATTAGTAGCAACTTTCCTTGCAGACATTTTCTGGTTCCCCCCCCCCCCCGACACTTTTTTTTTTAAAGCTTGAAAATCCAGGTCTTACATAATATGTATTGGGCTCACCCAGTAGTAAAGAGATGCTTATCCAGTAACCATCAACATTTTCTCCTTTAATAGGGCAGTTTCCCATTTTAATTTTTTCCCACTATCATATTTACTCTATACATGAGGGGAAACACCATATGTCATGGAAACAATGCTAGGTAAATGAACAAATGTAACGGAATGAAAAAGTTTTGTTTTGTTCTGTTTTGTTTCGTGGTCAAGCTTCTCTATATGATTGTTGATAAAATGTGTCAGATTGACAGCTCTAGAAATTAAGTCTATAGTCTACAGAATGGATCAGCAATTGGTGGGAGCATGAGTCATCATCAGCAGCAAACAATATTTGTTGAACTAGATTTTAAGTATCTCAGCTAGTTAAGATTTCCAGTCTCTTTAGTTATTAACTCTTTACAATCAAAGTAATTATTGTTGCATTAAATGGAATTTTATGAATGAACGAATCTTTGAATTATCATAGATGCCCAAAGGGTTTAATTTGTTTGCTTTACTGCTAGTCATGTGCTTTGCTAGTTTCTGGCTTCTAGTGGACTTTGGAAACTTGCTATTTGTATTTCCTTGGGGAACTACTTACTCTGGTAGTATTTGGCTGCTGTGTCATTCAGAAATACAAATAGTTGCTAACAAAAGCTCTTCTCTTGCTATACCTGCCTCCTGAAACAAAGAGAGTTAAGAGTGAAGTCATGACATTTTTTCAGTAGATAAACTCACCAGGTGTTTATAATGTGTAAATGAATTACATAATTAAAGAGTCTTTTTCCCTCTCCCAGACATGGTTTACACTTGGTTTCCTTAAGGACTCACTCTCTTTTTAAATTCAAATTAATAGGATTTAGGGCCTGAAAATTGGAGATGAGTTTAAGAACTTTTTTTTTTTAATGTTTATTTATTTTTGAGAGAGAGAGAGCATGAGCAGGGAGGGTAGAGAGAGGGAGACAGAGGATCTGAAGCAGGCTCCACACTGACAGCAGAGAGCCCTACGTGGGGCTTGAACTCACGAATGTGAGATCATGACCTGAGCTGTAGTTGGTAGCTTAACCAACTGAGCCACCCAGGCTTCCAAGAACATTTATAACAGGAAAGAAGTAAGCATTTAATTATAACAATTCTGTTAAAGACTAAAGGCCTAATTAACTACTACATTGTTGTTGTTGTTGTTGTTGTTGTTGTTGTTGTTGTTTTAACTCACCCCCAGGTTCCAGCTCACTGGCTCTTTAAAACCTGTAACACACTGTACCTGTGCCACACTCCCATCTCCGTGAATTCCTCCTCCTGGACTAGTTGACCTTGCTCCTCTTTTTTTTTTGCTACCACTCTAACTTATTCATGTCTTCCACAGTATGCAAACAAGTTGTTTGCATATGTTTCTTCTGCTAGACTGAGAGTTTATTGACAGAAAAGTTTCAGTTGGAAGCATCTTTGTAAACTCATCCTTGTCGTGGATGACCTGACATACTCTGGACACTCAGTCAATATGCATAGAGTAGATATGCATGTCTTATGACAACTTCTGCCCCTTCTAATGATCACTGCCACTCACATTTTATCCTGTGCTTACTGGTTGGACAAACTCTAAAACTTTAGATTGTTTTGAGGAATGATACATACTTTTTCTCTGAACTGATGTTTTCAGGTCTTGGGTACACTGTGCCTAAATGCCCTAAATAAGCAAATAGTTTTCAGGGAAGCAGGCTACCATCCAGCCCTCACTGGCAAGGTCTAAACTTCTCTAATGAGGCCTGGCTGGTATTCTGAGCCAAGAATCCTGTCTGTCTGTTTCTATTTAGCAGCAAAGTCCTTAATCTTCATCATTCTCAAATCCCCATTTGTTTTCCAATTTTTCTCACATTCTTGACATAAGCCAAATAAAGTAGTTCCACTTCCTGTCCATTTTAATATCATATTTTTATAGAATACTCATGGATACCAGATTTTTCTGCATCTTCTCCACTACTTATCCATTCTTTATGTTTTCAATCTGTAGAGGAAAATTCTGCTCCACTGGCTTTTGATTTTGGTTAAGTGTCACCTTCTCTATCACAGAGAGTTGATAGTATAGGACAGTAGATGGATGGGTACATAAATGATTATACTGTGACTTTGATAAGTGCAAGATGTGAAATATGTCAAAGGACCAAGGAATATAGAAGAGAGAGAGATGATCTCTGCCTGGAGTTATCGAGGACTGTCTCCAGAGCTTATCAGACAAACCACAGAGCAAAGGACATTTCGCAAAAATCCACGGCATGTGTAAAGATCTAGAAGACACAGTTGCAGAGTTGAGAGGGGGTCAGTAATGAGCGGGCTGGTTACCTGTTTTGGAAAGTTAACTCTGGCATCAAGGTAAATCCTAAACTAAAAGATATAAGAACCATCAGTAAATCTAGAAATGTTCTGAAGTGAGCAACAAGGCTCTTAAGGAGAAAATAATAGGATCACAGCTACTGTCTATCCTGGAAAAAGGAGGACATTTAAAGGGTGTGAAGTTGGGAGGAATGGTAAGAACTCTAGGCAGCAACTGTGCACAGTAATGGAGATGTTGGATATTTGACTCAAGAACACTGAGTTATATGTGCATAATTGAGAACTCTCAGAGTGTGTGTGTGTGTGTGTGTGTGTGTGTGTGTGTGTGTGTATGTATAGTAAAAGGATCACAGAATTATACAACAATATACATGAACATTTCTGATATGCTCTGTGCCCTGCTATTATGGGAAGGATATATGTGAAGAATAGAGAAGAAGAAAAGCTCTCTGATTTTAGGAGTCGGGAAGTAATTAATATAAATCTGAAACAAGTTTCAAGTAAGTTCTGAATTGCAGATATCAATGTTGTTGGACTTCAGAAATAAGTTCATCAATGTCTTCATAAAAGATGCCAGATGTGTAGAGTTTGGAATAAGTGAGGGTATAGCATTTAAACCTGGGGGGTGGGATGGGATCATGGGAGTGAAAGCAGTGAAAAAGGATGGGGCCTAAACTAATTTGTCGAATAGGAGACTGGCTGGAACATAATTGGTTTAAAATCAACAGAGCATGTTGAGAAATAATAGGAAAATTTGGCTAAATACAGTGGGAACAGGGATGCCTGGGTGGCTCAGTCAGTTAGGTGTCCGACTTCAGCTCAGGTCAAGATCTCTCTGTCCATGAGTTCGAGCCCCACATCAGGCTCTGTGCTGACAGTTCAGATCGTGAAGCCCACTTCTGATTCCGTGTCTCCCTTTCTCTCTGCCTGTCCCCCCACTCGCACTCTCTCTCTCTCTCTCAAAAATAAATAAATAAACAAACAAACAAACATTAAATACAGTGGGAACAGATTACAGAGATGGCCTCAGCACTAAAACAGGAGAGATTAAATGATGGGCTTGGGAATTGGGAAGCCTAAAACTTTCATCCTTCACGGCATAATGAAGGTATTGCAGGAAGATTGGTCTGGGGAAGATGTGCATGATGGATTCACAGAAGGCCAAGAGTAACCATCCAATTCATTGCAACACAAAACCTCTGAAAGGGGCGCCAGGGTGGCTCAGTCGGTTGAGCGTCCGACTTCAGCTCGGGTCGTGATTTTGCAGCTCGTGAGTTTGAGCCCCGCGTCGGGCTCTGTGCTGACAGCTCAGAGCCTGGAGCCTGTTTCAGATTCTGTGTCTCCCTCTCTCTCTGTCCCAACCCACTCGCATTCTGACTCTGTCTCTTTCAAAAATAAATAAACATTAAAAAAAACCCAAAACCTCTGAATTTTTTCCTTTGCACCCTGTGTCCAGACACACTTCTGTTTGCTGTTGTAACTTTTTTAAAGATATGATTTGGTTCATTGGTCATGCTAGAATGCAGCAAACATCCCCCCATCTGTAAACAATGTGAGGATATGAGTTTTACACCACTGCTGATAGAGACCTTGCTACTGGAGGTAAAGACTCTGGCCGGTGGTTTCTCCTGAGTTGGCTTGAAATGTTTGACTTACTTGCTTCTCTGTATATACATATTGAGAAAAAGGAAATCAGGAACTGTGTAGTACTGAGCACATTGTAAGCACATAACACATATTTTATGAATATTATAATATGTAAAAATAAATCTATGAAAAATTAGAGAAAACTCCTCATTACGGAGGTTGTAAGCCTACTGGCTTTTTCCTGGACATTTGGCTAAATCTGCAGGCAGACGCAGTAAATCCTGCCTCCCCACTGTTCTGATGTATGCTGTAACTACAAACAACTGAGACTCGTTTCAACAGCCACACAAGGAAAATCAGGCCTGCCTTTAGCTCTACCGTTGTAACACTTGGCTTTCATATAACAGTTTTTCAAGCTTCATTTAGTTGGTACTAAAGAGCCCACTGTTGCTATAATATGTATGGAAAAATGATTCTAGTCAGGCACACTGAATTCGTTGAGTAAATATGTGTAGTGGAAAGAAGCAACATATTAGGTCTGGTCCTAGTTTGGGGCCTGGCAAATAATAAAATACTCTATGAACTTCTAGTTTTAAGAAGTAAATTCAATTCTGGAAAAACCAGGCTTTGTAGTGGCATTGCCACGACTGGCTGCTGTTGGAGAGCTGACAGATAGTTCCGGTAACACTGTGTACCAAATCTGTGAATGTACAAAGGGGGAAGAAGGAGCAAATTCAAGGAGGCAGTTACTGTCAATTATCCCCCAAAGGTTTAAAGCTGTATGTGGAAAACATTAATAAAGCACTGAAGAGTAAAGAGCTGGGAAACCACCATTCAAAGTGGAAAACTTACTGTATGTCAGTGTAGCAAACTGGCAGCAGGTGGTCTGAATCTGGCTTGGACATGTGTTTTGTTTGGCCCTGGTGTCTTAAAAACAACATAAACTTGTCTGTCTTTACGTAGGGCATGCATTCTCCATCTCTACTCTTTCCTCAGCACCCTGTAGTGTCTTCTACTCATTGATGCACCTGATGTTATTTGATTTTACAACACCTAAAATGTTTTTTTTTTAATTTTTTATGGCAGTATCAGTATATTATCATAACAGAAATACTTTGGATGCAGAATGTTTGAGATCAAGTTTGAATTAAGTGATTTATTAACTGTGCAATGGCATCTTTGCTGAACTTTGTTGTTCTCATCTTTAAAAGAGGAGACTGAAAATACCTGCTATGCTTACCATACAGGCTAAAAACAGGCTAAGTGTGGATCCCAAGTAAGATAAAATATGGGGATATTTTTTACCCTAAATGCTGTATAATTAGCAGTTTCAAAATGAAGAATAAATTCTTTAATTTTACTAATTCCACAACAATAACTGACTTTGGGAATACTACATCTGGGTCCTTTGAAGTGTTTGCTCTGGATGTACATATGTCAGTAGATCTCAAACGTGAACCTCACAATGGAATCAGTGGTAGAACTATAAAAAATACTGATGACTGAATCGCATCCCCAGTAATACTGAGTTAATTGATCTGGGAGTGGCCTGGGCTTTAGAGTGGAGGTGGTTGGTTTGCTTTTTTCACTCCCCAGGTTATGTTAATGAGCAGCCAAAGCTTGAGAACCATGGCTTGCATCAATTTAGTAGCAATATCACTGAACTGTAAAATTTATCCAAAACTATTTTGGTTATTCTCTATTTTGTGATGAAACAGAGCACAGGTTGTTTGTTGGTTTTTCCGTCTTCTAATTCAGTGGTTCTCAAAGTGTGGCAGTATTAATACCACCTGATACATGTTGAGCTGTACTACCTGAAAATGCCTCCTCTTCAGAGATGTCCTAATCCTGAGAATTTGTGAATGGTATTTTCCATGGCAAAGGGGACTTTGAAGGTGTGCTTGAATTGAAAATGTCGAAATGAGGACAATAGCCTGGATTATCCAGGTGGGCCCAATGTCATCGTGCACATCCTTATAAGAAGGGGTTGGCAGCGTTTCTGTCGGAGAAGAGATGTAAAGATTGAAACAGAAGTCAGAAAGGCCAGAAGCACTTCTGGCTTTGAAGACGGAATAAGAGGCCATAAGCCAAGGAATATACGTGGCTTTTAGGAGATGGAAAAGGTAAGGAAATGGATTTCCCCCAAAGCAACTCTGCCAAAACTTTGATTTTAGCCCTTTAAGGCCCAGTTTCAGACTTCTGACCTCTAAAACTGTAGGATGATAAATTTATGTTGCTTGAAGCCACTAAATTTGTGATGACTTGTTATAGTAGCAATAGGAAACTAACAGAGCTGGAAATTCATTAAAGATGCACATTATCAAGGCCTCTCCGAGACCTACCATATCAGGATTTCTAGGGAGTGGGCCTAGCAGGTTGCATTTTCAGGTCTCCAGGTGACTCTGATGCATGGTGAAACCTAGGAACCACTGCTTGAGGTATGGTGTTGAATCAGTGTCTTTTTTTTTTTTTTTCGGTTAAATGTAAGGTTTGAATGGTTTTGAAGTGGGAGAGTATGTACAAACACTCAATTCATCCTGATTATAGAAAGTTTTATATTGTGAAATAGATTAAAAATAATCCTATTGGAGAAAGCATTTTTAAAGTCAAGACAGTGATGGGAATATTCTCAGGGTCTAGCATGATTGCTGGGCGTGTAAAAGTGTGTGTTTTAAGAGTGTTCTGATCTTTAGTACAGAAATTACAGACTTTAACTTACCACATCCTTTTTTGGTTGGCACACAGTTGCTAATATCAGTAGACATCCCCTCTTGTTATAGGAGGCTTTGAGGAAGAGGCAAAATCAACCAAAGGATCCCAAATCCTATTTTGTTTTCAGTTTCTGTGCTATTCACACGGGAAGTTTAATTTGAACCTGATGTGGAAGAATTAGCATATATTCACATGCTTTAAACATCCGTGCACTGTCAGAGAGCAAAGGGGGGGGGGGGAGGGGGAGAATTTACATATTAACAAAATGTTTGTAATTTCAAAATACCTTGATTGACTACCACCCAGTGGGTGAAAACCATATGTAACGGGTAAACTTGGAGATTCTCTACTGCTTTCATTCTTACAATGAAAACTTCGAGTAGCTCCGCATCTGTCCCCTTAAGTCTGTTTAATGCCTTTGTGTCTGTTTAGATTGTTGGCAAGTGTGCACATGGTTCTAAAGACTAGACGCCTCTCTGTGGGGAATAGCCTGGAGACTCCTGACTCACATGCCCAAGGTTTCTGATATATTGAAAGCCAAAAGTTTCCAGTTGAATGTTGCACGGTGACTAGGTTAGCTACTGTAGCACTATGAATCTGGCAGCCCTTGAAACTGTCTGTATATGAACTTTCCATTTGACCCAACTGGGTACTCTACATTTGTCATTTGAACTTAAGAACAATCTTCTAAAAACAGTGAACTCACTTCTTCTTCAGTTATTTATAGCACGGTTGGTAATTTCTTCGTCAAAGTACTTAACTGCATTTTATCATACTTTAAA
Organism: Felis catus; assembly: GCF_018350175.1. Classification (NCBI taxonomy): domain Eukaryota; kingdom Metazoa; phylum Chordata; class Mammalia; order Carnivora; family Felidae; genus Felis; species Felis catus. The sequence goes on along the minus strand of NC_058369.1, from coordinate 133,950,487 downwards.
AATATGGTGTGAGGCTCTAAAGTTCAAGGAAGTATAACAATCAGTTGAATAATACTTACCAGATAAGTAATCATACACTCCTGTGTCACCTGACATGCAGTGAACAAGCTGATGAATGAGTCAGGATTTAAATGGTAATTATCATTCATCATTATAATAGACTTATTAATTCATAAATTCTTGGTAAGCCAATTTTCTATAAAAAGGTTAATAATAAAAGTGGAAAAGAAAAAAAATAGCCCCAATGTGATAAAAAATGTAAGAGCTAAAATATCTTTACTGCCACATATCCCTCCTAATTATCTAGTAGTTTTATATTAAAATGTTTCTTAATACAAGATATTTTCCCAGTATTTTGAAAGAACAAAAAGAAGTACAATTCCTTTTATTACTTGCCCCCTCACACTCCTCAGCATGAACCAGCATATATGTAAGAACCAAACTGATATAATATTGAATGCTCTAACTTAATCTAATCCCAAATAAACCAGAATGGTTTTGAACAGTGATTCTTATTATTAATAAATGCCAAAGTATCACATTTCAAGTTGTTTGCTAAACAGAATCTTGCATTCCACACAGTAACAGTATACACATATCTTGCTTCAAATTTAAATGAAAAAAAAAAAAAAGAAAAATTGAGCCAAACATGAAGCAAGCATGATTAAGTCTTCTTTAGTTAGAAAATACCAATAAGTCATGTTGAAATCAATTTCAGTAATACCAGTAAAAAAGCATTTTAATTGCAGTTTGTATCCTTTAGTGCCACAAAAGGCACTAAAGTACAAACTGCCCAAGGGGGGAAAAAAACCCAATAATTTTTAAAAGCTGATAAAATTTAACTGCTAGAAACTCAGAGACCTAACTTTTTGAAATTAATTTTGTAAAACTGTTGAAGCAGTCATTTAAAATTGTTCCTGTTGATTATATTTAAGGAAATAAAATGAATATCTTATTTGCATAACTTCTATTTGGAACATGAACTACAAAGTGTTGGATTAACAACTTTTACTCTACTTTTGTTTTCCTGGGGAGAGTTGGCATAAAAATGGCTGTCAGCTTGGTCAACTTGAAGTAAATAGGAAGAAAATGAACCAAAATCCTTAAGTTTAGTCAACCAGAGTCTAAGATCCTACTGATAATTTGCATCTAGTTTTTTTAGAAAGATTTTTGGCAATAAATTAAAATACTGCATCTTCCATTAAGTTGGCAATAAGGCTTGAAGGAGAAAGATCACATTGATTACTCCAAAACTGATAGGAGAGAGATGATATGAAATCACATGTATAAATACAGTTATGTATCCTATAGTGGGATTTCAAATAACAGATTAACTCTATGTTTTTTAAAATGTTCCTTTATATACAAGTAAAATTTAATAATACAGTGCAGTTCCAAATCTCTAGGCCATAGGCAGGTAAACTTGTTGTGTTAACAGTAGTGACTGCAGTTTTGTTTATACAGTAGCTGTATGATTGGGACCACATGGCCTGACAAATGTTGACACTTAGAGCTTCCAAGGTATGGCTTCCAAGGTTTCACATACCTTGGGAGGAAAGAAGGGAAATCTAACAAAAAGTTGATTGATGATAGCAAAAGTAAAATGTAAGAATAAGACACTTTCTTGCCTTCATTCCATTTGCTTTTGCTTATTTGTTTTACTTTTTCTTTGTGTTGGAGAAGGTGTGTGTTAGGTGAGTGCTTTGGTGTCTTGCCTAGAAGCTCATGTGTGTGAGCTTCTAAAACCAGATAATGGGATAGCACATCCAGCTGAAGTGGGGAATTATCCTTTGTAATCAGAGTTCTGAGGAGATAGTTATACCCTCACAGGCATACCATATTAGCAAAATTAAACAGGCCATCCATACCACTCCTGACTATCTTCTCCGTCTATCTTAGTGGCCAAGAGTAGAATTTCCTGAGGAAGGATATTCTCTGTCAGGCAGAAACCTGATGTCCAACCAAAATAAGTGAATAAATAGATGAATTAATTAAAAATGAAAAAATAAGTCACACACTCAACTTTGTTGATTTATCACAAACTACCTTCCAAGCCTAGTGTTCTCAAGCCTTCTTTATGTGATTCTCCTAAGAGCTTCTTCTGTAATACTGGGCCTGGCTTTCAATGTTATGTGGCTGGTTAAAGATGGAAAAGCCATCAAACTATGAAGGTCTATGTTATTGCTAAGGATCCAGAGGATTTTGCTTCTGTGAGCCCTCTGTAGACCTTTGGAACCATTCTAATGGGGAAAATTCATAGGCATGATCTAGAAAGTTCCTTGTTGGTGCTGGTGTTAGAGCTGTTGACCTGTTGGTTATTCTCATCCTATTTTCCATGTACTCCACTGTGTACATAAATGTAAAGTTCTTGCACTCTCAAAAGTTAAAATAGGCAATTTTTAAACTTTATTTGAGAGAGAGAGAGAGAGAGAGAGAGAGAGAGAGAGAGAGAGATCATGTGAGCAGGGCAGAGGGGCAGAGGCGGAGAGGGAGAGAGGGGGAGGGGAAGGGGAGGGGGGAGGGGGAGAGAAGGGGGAGAGAGGAGAGAGGGGAGAGAGGGGGAGGGGGAGAGGGGAGAATCCTAAGCAGACTCCATGCTCAGCATGGAGCCTGATGAGGGGCTCAATGCTATAACCCTGGGATCATGACCTGAGCCAAAATCAATAGTTGGATGTTCAACCAACTGAGCCACCCAGGTGCCTCTAAAATATGCAATTTTTCATTGTCCACACAACTCTGAATTTCAGGTGGTGTTAGTTCTAAGTTTTTAAAGTGGGACTTTTTTATTTGCTCAACTCAGTCCTGAAAAAGATGTGACTGCTGGTGAGTGTGTGTGAGTGTGTGTGAGAGTGTGTGTGTGTAGGGTAACAAAAGTGCTGACGGAGAGAGGGAATTGCATTTGCACCGTAAGCACAATTCCCAGGATTCTGGCTTCCATCTATAGACTGAAGCAATCAATCATGACTGACGTGATGAGATGCAACGAGTAGAGATGGCAAGACATGATCACCTCCAGAAACTGATATATTTATCCCATCTGTAACTCATTCATTGTTTCTCTAACATTCTCCCACTCACCTCTGAAAAACTGGCAGAAGATTCAGATGGGTTTATTTTTATGACCTTGTGGTTTCACTCTATTCAATATTTGGGGGGAAATACCAACTCTCATGCTGACTTCTTTCATTAAGTATTTCTTAAAAATATACATGCTCTGAAAACTGAGAATTCTATATTTATCTAACTAGTCAATTTAGTGCATAAGATACCTAATCTCCTAGCACTTAACAGCCAGGCACCCCATCAGGTTCCTTGGAAAAGAGCATGCTTATTGTGGTAACAATGAAACACTGTTTTTAGGATAGATTCCCTCTCATCTGCCAACACAGCACATGAAATCCAAAACTAAACCATTGGGACACTTCGCAAGCTCTCTCACTCAAAGTCCTCTGTCTCTGTGTTGCCTTTTGGAGTACTCCTGAAAGAGTACCACCAGAATGCCTACTCTCCAGCCTGGGCTTTTTCTCTCTACCTGGGGGAAACCAAAGTGATAGCATTCCTCCCACTACTAAAGAAAGTTCAGAGTCTTAGCAAGTTGGCCTCAGGATAGAGGGGAATGGGCAAATATTCCCAAGGCATTTTTTTTTCTTTCTTTTTTTTTTTCCTCTCTCACAGTGATGCCCCTTTTGCCTTGCACTTACTGGTATGGATTATGGAATACTACAGAATTTAATTAGGTATCAATGCAGTGTTGTAAGTTCCTAACTATATTTTATATATACTTTTTTTTTCTTTGCAAAAAGTATTTAATCATTTCCACGTAAGGGGTCCTTGCTTTTATCTCTTTATGCTTTCACAGGACATAGCATTTGTTTTTTTTCTCTGTACATGTGCAAATTTAACACACATACATGCATATCATGCATGTCATATTCAGTGAAGCAGATTTTGGCGCTAAATACACAATTAAATGGATATAACGTGTACTTTTTTTTTTTAATAGTACAGAATTCTGAGATTTAAACTTTTACATTATAATCCCCAGGTTAGAATATTAGCTCCATGCAGGCAAGAATTTGTCTTTTCATGTTCACTGCCATATCTTCAATGCTTGGCACATAGAAGGCACACATTTAAGTATTGTTGAAAAATACCTTTAACCCTGAAAATTTCATCGAATAAGAAAAATGATTTGTAATAAAAAAAAGCTATGGCATGATTTTTGGTTAATAATTCATAGAGTATAAATAAGCTGGTTTAAAGTTGAGAAACAGGAAACCAATATAGAGTTTCTGTTTGGAGGGAGATGGTCTTCAGATCTGATATGAAGCTGGCACACAGGTACAGCTATACCAGGTGTACATAAATGGAATGTTTCCATGCTGGCTGACAAGTAACTGCTGAGCCCTCAAGTACTGCCTGTAGCCCTGGGTGTTTCAGTCTCCTTAAGAATTAATTTCCTGGACCAGGGGCCCCTGGGTGACTCAGTTGATTAAGCATCGCACTTCGGCTCTGGTCATGATCTTGCAGTTTGTGACTTCAAGCTCCGAGTTGGGCTCTGTGCTGACAGCCTGGAGCCTGCTTCAGATTGTGTCTCCCTCTCTCTTTCTGCCCCTCCCCCACTCATGCTCTGTCTGTCTCTCTCTTTCTCAAAAATAAACAAACATAAAAAAAAAAAATTAAAGAATTGCCTGGACCTTCCAGCAATCCCACAAAGAAAGGGTTAGTGCCCAGCACAGTAGGGGGCCTCCAGCACTGGGGCCAGAGATTATTCTGATTGGCCAGTGTCTCTTTTGTACTGGTTGCTAAATATTTTGATTATCATTTCTGCCTTCCTGTTAGAGTTCTGACAAGAAGCCAGTTCTTTCCCTTCCCAACGGTTTCAGGAGAAGTGAAAAGTTGTCCTACCTACTGTGCAGAAGGTCATTCAAAGGTTTGAGACAATGAAGGAAAGAATGTGAAACTTTAATAGAGGTCAACAGCACAGAACAAAGACGAATGAGATGGATAGCACTTAAGAGAGAGTCCTACAGATTCGAAGTAAAAGAGAACAGGGATAAGAGAACAATGCCTTATTTTGGATTTCACTGGTTAGGCACAAAAAGTGTGATGAACAGAACAGCTTGACTGCACAATGATGGGAAGAACCTGGAAAAGGGAAGTCAGAGTCTGGTGAAACGAATCCAGCTACAGTGGCCTGTCTCTGGGCATTCAGGCAGGCTAATGCGGGCACTGGAGTGTGTGCACCCACCAAAGATGTAGATATGAAATGCATCAATCTCATGCATTGATAAGCAGGGATAGCAGAAATCCAGGCAGTGAGAAACCATTGAAGTGTAAAGCAAAGAGGAACTTAGAAGTCCTGGTTGGTCAACCAGATTAAGGTCAGACCTTAATCTGGAGTAGAAGTTGGTGCCAGCACCTGAGAAACCATGATAACTGGGGAAAAGTTCCTTATGTCAGGGTTGTATGTGCTTCATGACCTATTAAACTTAGAATTAGTCAAGTACCTTATGGATTTCAGCTTTTACAGTTGGTATGTGAGGGAGTCACTTGAGATCACTCCCTTAAAAAAAACAAACCTGCTTTTCCTTTGATTTTGTCTATCTCTGAACTTTTGACTCCAGACCTTTGTCTCCCATTTTTTGTAATCTGTTTTCTTTAGACTTCTTAAATTCCTCCCAAGGCATGGATCTTGGTTGTACCAAGATACAGTATATACTCTCTCTATATTTTCTCCAGCCCCCTCTGTCATACACACCCTCTAGGGGGGACTCCTGGCCCCACAGTCCTGCCTGATAAGTTTCTTATTTCAACTCAAGTGTGGATTTGTACTCCAGCCTCAGCCTATCACACGTAGACTTTACCCTGGCCACAAAGCTAACAACACACTGAGCCCTGGCCCTCCTGTTGGATAAAGGTACAGGAACTGTCATATGAACCAGTCCAATTGAGGAAGAGGACAGAGTGTTAGTCTCATTGTGGAACTGAAATACAAGACAGATAAACTGAGGCAAAAGCCGCAGTTTTATAGTCTGCGCCAAATCAGAAAGCATATAATCAGTGTTGCCACTCAGACGGCTCATATTTCTACTGTTTTCATGTTTTGTACTGGGTTTATGAATGATAAGGTAACTTATAAGTCATACAGAATAGTTCTGCTGTGGGTTCTGGTCACCTTCCTATGTGGGTCAGCTGGGCCTGCAGCTGGCAATCATCAGTGACCTTATCTGTAGCATGCTGGAGAATGCAAAATCACCTCATTTCTCAAGCTGGGAATACACATACACAGACATGACAGCACAGTGTACGAAGGGGGGAAATAGTTGACAATACTTGAGAAAGGAAGAATGACCTGTATAAGAAGGACAACATCTTGAGAATAGATACTGACCATTAGACATAATACAGAATCAGTAAACCTGCTACACACACAAGAACAAGAAAGCTGTTGGGAATATAGGGCTAAAATGTTGGCTCAGCCAATTCCTGGCAAAAGAATTATTACCAACTCCCTATTGGAGGAGGAAGACGTAATAAATATTAAACTCATACACCTGTAGTGTAAGTTTCACTCATAATTCATACACAACTTAATCTAGTTAATATTTTATAAGTTTATCCACACAATGATCAAATTATTCTTAAAGAACTTTCTTGGATTTAAAAGCTCAATTAAAGCTCCCTGTCCAGGTGTTGAGAGAAACATCCAATTATTTTATCAATAGACTAAAAAAAATCTGACTTGTTCTTAATTGGGCATTTTACATTCATTCAATCTTTGGGAAAAAATGGTAGAAACAATGAGAAGAGGACTACATGATCAGTACCCTAGAAAAATTTAATAACAAATAAATATATGAGGAGTCAATTTTTTAGAAGTCGTAATTAACAGTTAACTCCCAATTTTCCACATGACCACGAAGAATAAGTTTTAATGGATCTGCTCGTAAGAGGTGTGGAGAATTTTTTTAGCTTTATGTTTTGGATAGCAAGGAATGTTTTTAGTAGCAATATTATCCATTTATGAAATAAATGTGGATTCAATTAATAAACTATATTCATACTCAGTCTGTCAAATTCCTGTTTTTAAACAATTGGGTTTACTGAGCAGACTAATTTAATGCCTTACAAAAAGAAAAAAATGGACATTCTCTCTAGTCAAATATACATGTGGATAGAATTTAAGCAAGTAAGCCTTTTCTCTGTGGAATACAAAAATATAACTGAGTATATATTTTAAACACATACACACAATGGAAGAAATCAAACTAAATGTGTGTGTTTAACCTCTTCAACTTTCCAAATACTAGATGCGGTAAGATTGGGTATGACAGTCAAGTAGCTAAGTTGAAAGTTTTCTCTTTGTATATGTTATTTTTACCCTCTCTCTTCAGAATCTAAATGGAAACATATGACTTCTTCAGAGGTAGTTAGACATTTTCTTAAAAAAGAAAACCTGTCAATTCTACAAAGATAAATTAAATGATTGATTATAGCAATAGTCAATAATTAAAAAATAAGTTTGGGAAAATTAAATCATGTTTGCTATTGAATGTTCAGTTCTATCTGTTTCTTATTCTTGTTTCACATATGATCATCATTTGGAATAATAATAACCATATACCCAGAGAAACAAGGGCAAAAAAGAGGAGTGAATTACCCTATTTTCTATAGTATATTTAATATATTTCCTTTTTGTGCCATTTATCAGGTTTCGACTAAAAACAGGGATGAATAGAGATGCTACAATTATACCAAATAGCCAAGGAAAATTAAATTTTATTCCTAATTACTTTGATTCTCAAGAGAGCTCTTAAGAATTAATGTTTGTTGTAGGAATTTATACAATCTTATTGTTTAATTTTTATCCATATCAGGTAGGGTATAAACAATGGACAATATCATAGCTTCTTCATAACTTTCAATTCTCATCTGGGATCTGAACTTGACTGTCCCCAGTGGTTCTCAGAAATCATTTTAGGCACAATTATGAAGTAGACAATTAGCGCTGGCTTTTCTACCTCCCTTGCCAACCCTTTTTGACATCATTTCTTTCTCATTTCTTCAGAATGCCATGTTATTTAATGGTTTTTATCTTTAAGTCAATTAAACACTAGATGTTTAACAGATCATTCCATTCAAGAACTAATCGCATTCACACTTATTTTAATAAGAAAAAGTCCCAGATTTCATATGATGACTTACATGATGAAAATTCAGGTGCTGTGGATCATAGAAAGTGAATATTCTTGGTTGAGAGGTCTCCTTAGCATCACTATAAAAAACATACCTCTTGCTTTTTTTTTTAAGTCATGTCTTAAAGGTGTGTGTGTGTGTATGAGAAAGCGAATTTTCACACTTTCTCCAGTAATAAAAATAACCATAATCTTGTAAACTCAGTCATAAATCTCTAAAGGGATTTTTTTATGTCTGCCATAATTTTGAGTGTTGCCTGAATAAAATAATCATACTCCGATAAAGGAGAGTATCTTCACTTACTATATATATAAAACTGGGGGGAGAAATACTCCTAGGTAAAGGTTGCCTATGTCTTAAGCTATTCTATTGTATCCACCAGAGGACGCTTTAACAATGCCAACATGATTTATTTCTAAATGCAAGAAATGACCAGTGTAATTTGTGAGGATTGACAACCAGAACCAGGCAGTGGTATTCAAACCAAGGAGTAATCAGACTAGTTGATAGTTATTCTTCAAGACTCAAATTTCCTATGGGGCATGACACTTTTGCAAACAATAGTTAGTGCACCATGGTTTTATGAAACTCAGTTTGTGATCACTGGAATTTTGGGACGTGCCAATACTTACCAGAATATGCTTTATAAGCTATATAACTTTCACTAGAAGAAAAATCTGCAAAAGAATATCTTAAGCTATAACTATATGATTAATTTTTGCCACTAGAAATATCAATCATTAAATATCAAACATCTTCCTCAGAGCTACTCGAGACGTTAAATCAATATGTAAAATGCCAACAAGACATTATGAAATACATTCCCTGCACTGTCAAAGAGCACTCTCCAGATATTCGCACTGGAGAATGTTACAGTCTACCAAATATGCCACCATCCTAGGAAGCAGTGAGTCACTATCTATACGAATTCAGAACTTGCATAATCTGAAAGTTTGCCAACTATGGCAAGGAAATTACCAGAACAGAAAAATGCAGAGAATGGGAGGCATTGCCCTAAGTTGACTCATTCATTTTCCAGTGGTCTACATCATCAAATAACTGTTGGGAAAAATGGGGCACCTGGGTGGGTCAGTCAGTTAAGTGTCCGACTCTTGGTTTCTGCTCAGGTCATGATCTCACCGTTTGTGGGTTTGAGCCCCGTGTTGGGCTGTGCACTGACTGTGTGGAGCCTGCCTTGGATTCTCTCTCTCCCCCTCTCTCTGCTCTTCCCCTGCTCTGTCTTTCTCTCTATCTCTCTCAAAAATAAATAAAACTAAAAAAAAAGTGTTGGGGGAAAAAAACAAAGGCGACAAGGAAGAGGCATCAAATAACCAAGGCCAGCCCTTTTGAAAAAAGCAAATAAGCTGTTTTTTCCCATCTCATTCCCACTGTCCTTCTGAAGTCCTCTTTCCTAGAAGGTATGCTCTGTCTTACAGTTCTCTGTACTCTTTGCTCTCAAGTTCAAACTAACCTCTCTCTGATCCTGTATTCTATAAAACTGTATTATTTGAAGACCGTTTCTATCAGTTACTTAAATATTTAAAAAATGCCTCCTAAGTAAAGTGATAGGTGATGGTGATACAAAGATGAAGTTGAAAGTTTGTGCCTGTGCAGATGAAACTTTTCCTATGAACAAGCTAAAACTATATTATTTATAAGGTCTGCCTAGTTCTGCATTTTAATAGATTACTTCTATAGGGAACTAATAACCTAAAAAAGTATTTTTAAAAGAATTTTAGGTACTGCATGGGGAGTGGGGGGGTAGTTTAGGTATGGATAAGATGCAAAAGGCAAGCCTTTTTTTTATAAATTTTTTTTTTAAATTATTTTTGAGACAGAGAGAGACAGAGTATGAATGGGGGAGGGTCAGAGAGAGGGAGACACAGAATCTGAAACAGGCTCCAGGCTCTGAGCTGTCAGCACAGAGCCCGATGCGGGGCTCGAACTCACGGACTGCGAGATCATGACCTGAGCTGAAGTCAGCCGCTTAACCGACTGAGCCACCCAGGTGCCCCAGCAAAAGGCAAGCCTTTAATAGTCACACATGTTGGCTCATTCAATATTATTTTCGTGAAAATAAAACATCATTACTAAGTAAATATAATACCTATTAAATACTAAAATTTATTTGATCACTGCAGAATATTAACATGTGGTTATCCTGCAAGTCCTACAATGGTAAAGTCAAGATGTAAATTGAGAATTGAGTCTCAACTATGAAGTGAAATCATTCCCATAAGTAGTCACCTCAAGAAGGGCCAAGTGAAGGAACATCCAAAGATAGACAGCAGTGGTTCTCAGAGGTGACTTTGCCCTCCAGGGGACATTTGACTATGTTTGGAAACATTTTTGGTTGTCACTTCTGGGGGAGGTACTAACGGCATCTAGCGCATAGAGACCAGGGCCGCTGTAAAACTTTCCACAATACACAGGTCAGTCACCACAACAAAAAAATTGCCCAGCTCCAAATGTCAATGGTGGTGAGAAACCTTCACGAAAAGGTTATTGTGGCATCTCTTTTCCTATTTCCCATCCTGAGATTCTTCCCAGAATGGGCTATGGGCAAGCTCATTGTGGTAGGATCGAGAATGTGATCTTGTCCCATCCCTACCTAAAAACATTCAATACATTTCTCAAACTTGAGTGAATATTAAAATATATGGGCCAATTTTTTAAAATATTCCTGAGTCTGCTTTCAGGGATTCTTAGTCAGTAGGTTTAGAATAGGAGTCGGGAATCTTAATTTTTCAGGTCTGAATGTTTGGAGGACCACCATACAATGGGAAGCACTGATCTGTTGGATAAAACCCAGGTACTTGAACCTTCATACCAGTTTCCACCATGATCCAATTCCTACATATATCTTCTGAGGGATATATTGTCCTCTTCTCTTATACCTTGTGTTTCAGCAATACTGATCCACTTGAAATTTTTTGAAACATTGTACTGTTTCATGAATTCCCTACCTTTCGTATGTTTCTTCTGCCTGAATCTTCTTTCTTTCTTTGTCCTGCTGGTGGCTGACCAGTCGTGTGGTGGTCAATGTCTAGTGGCTGTCCAAAAACAAGTGAAAATTCGTAGTATTTGCCTATTTCTGTGCTATAAATGACCCCACCAGGGCCAACTTCAAGCTACCAATGTGACCTTTCTGGAAAGAAATATGCACAATCAGCTCTCAAGAACTGGTATGAACTAGCTCTGGCACAGCATTATAAGTAATCGTTATCTTTTAGCCTTTCCTGATAATTTGAGACTGTTTGTTGCACATTTAATATTGCAGTTATTACATTCTCTGACTGGTACTTCTTAACATGCGCATAACTAGACTGAGTTCTTTGAAATGAAGGCCTATGGTGATAAAAAAAAATGTGTTTAGTTAAATGGCATTTTAATTCAAATGTTTGCATATTTATCATGCTTTTTGCATGTTTTCCTTTTGATATACCAAATTATTTAATAAAGTGTTAAAATCTTTAAAATATTTTCTAAGTTTCAGCTTCAGTCATATTAAAATATAGCAAGCCAAGTTAAAATATTAAAGGGGGAAAGTGTATCTTCTGGGAGCCAGCCTAAGCACTAATAAAAGTGAGGTATGTGACCTTGGGAAGTTAACTTTGTGCTACTTTTCACTGATAGGGAATTCTCTTCCAAAGAATCTAAGTTCTGGGTTATTTCAGTAGGAGGAAGTTGTATTTACTTACATAGTAATTTATAGTTAACTTTGCTGAGTAGAGCAAATTATCAGGACTTCTTAACCTGGACCATTTCTCTTCAGAAAAGATTTTCTTAATGTTTCACTCCTAAGTAATTACCTTCCTGAATTGGAGTGTGTTTTTGAGGACATAAATATTTGATAATTGCTCTGGTACCCAGAAAAGATAGAGCAAAAACATTTTATGCTGTAGTAAGAAACCTTTAATGTGGGAAGATTGTTTCATTTCATCTGAAAAGACATATAGTTAATCTCTCTGAACTCTGAAAATATCACTGTGTATATGTTATCCCAGTAATTTGTCTTCAATAATTGTATGGACATTAGATAGTATATTTGTTTTATCGAAAGACCAATTCTAAAAAGTTTTAACACTAGTGAATGCTCCCCCTTTCTATCTTTCTGTGTGTGTTTGTGTGTGTATGTAGTCATACATTTAAGTAGATCTAATGAATCATAATACAGTATAAACAGAGGAAATTATCTTCCTGTAAGGGCATGGGCATAAGGTTAAATTAAACAAACCACATCATGCTATGGTATAGTATGTTCCTTCAATATTTTATGGAATTATAAGTTGAAACCCAAAGAATAATGTCTCTTCTGGGAGGTAATCGTGATTATAAACCAAGGAATGGGGGAAATTTAAAAAAATCGTTAATAGGAAAATGCATTTTTTTGGTGCCTGTACTTTTTTTTTTTTTTTGCATGTTTGCCTTGTAGTGATTTGTGAAAAGATGCAAGAACTTAAGTAGATCTCCTAGATGTGATTCAGTAGGAGCAGAAAAAAAGAAATTATTTATCACCGGGCAACCAAAACTATTCCCAACTCCAAAAGCAAATCCACGTAATGTTTAAATTTTCTGGCTTAAATTACTCCTATAAAAAGAAAGTTTAAATTGGCAGTGAAAACAATTCTATACGCTTCTGGGGCAGAAACTTCAGAACAATGATATTTAAACTTACATTAGCAATTACTTGATAAGACTGAAAATTATTGAAGAAGATCATTTTAATTTTGATCATTTGCCATTTCAAGTTTATTTATTTTCTGTTGAAAAATGACTTGCTTCCAAGCTTATATCTCAAACAGAGCTAGAAGAAATTTTGAAAGACTAATATTATATTAGGCAGGCATCCCAAAAGTTGATAGGACACAACTGTATAGTAGAACTTGGTGATGTAAATGGCATGTGTTTCTCAAGAAATGGACTTTATAACTTTCTTAAAGCTTTACTCCCTTTGAATGATGGGCTTTTTTGCCTAGGAGTGAAATAATTATGTAGGGTACTGTGCCACAGCACTCTCTTAAAAATATATTGCATCAGGGTCATGATGTTGTAATTTAGGATTTTAAAGGTAAGAGAGTAAGCTTTTAAATTTAATATCTCAGGGACTTTGGATCCTTTCCACCCAAAACTTGGCTTGCAATTTGTCTCCACAGATGATTTTAATGGTTTAAATTAGTTACGGCTTTTCAAATTGTGAAGTAGCCAATTATTTAGCTTTGACCAAAGTTTAAACAATTAGTTCTAACCAGCACCAGTTATTTTAAAAATCAGGTTTTAGAGGGAAAGAAGTAAATGTGGTTAGTTAATTTCTTATTGCTCAGAGACTTACATATTTAAAAATAAAATTCCAGAGATTTTAGTCTGAAGGAGAAACTCCCTTTGTCTGTGAATAGTTTCCCAGCATATTGTTGTGTGTCAGTGAAAATTTAGAAATGGAGAGAAAAAGTTTTAAGGCCTAAACCCTTCAATCCTCTTTCATATACATATGAGCAATATTTCTGTGGTCCAGCTAAGTTGCAGTTTGTAGCTAAATTTTGAAGTCAGCTGTCATTTGCAAATTGTAGGAAAGAAGGGGAGAGCTCAAATGATGGCTTAGGTTTCCCAACTTCACCCCACTGCAAAGTTTAGAGTCTTTTGAATTGCCTTGATCCAGACACTGCAAAAGCCTTTGGTGGCAGGTTGCCAGTTTCAGTTAAACTTACACAGTATTAGTCTTCCTTGAGAGTTGTTGGATCGCTCTTAAATAACTGAACAGACAGAGGGACATAATGCCATCTTGTATTGCCTGGATCAACAAGTGCACTTGAAGGCTGTTAACAGAGGCTGAAAAGGAGGCTGCATGTGGGGACGCAGGATCCTAAGTGCCTTCTCATGGTTAGTGTGGCTTGTACGTGTGTCCTTTTGTGGGCATTTATACTAACTGTGATCTTCTATTTATAAGATGATTCAGACTAACCTTAGGATCAACATAGGGAGGGTGGCTTCGGAAGAGCAGAGGTAATTTTATAAAACCACTTTGCAAGTATTCTCTTTTCTTGTTTAGATTGAAATGTTCTCCTCTTTGTATAAATGTAGCAAGAGCAAAGAAAAATTAGCTAATTTATCTGGGATTAAAACATGAGTATGCATTTCAAAAAACAGAATTGCAACGAATCCATGGCCTCTCAGTTTTTCTGGATATTTTCCATAACAAAGCCTGGTTTGATTCCATAACAAAAATCCATCTAATTTTTTTTAAGTTTATTTATTTTTGAGAGACAGAGAGTGAGCAGGGCAGGGGCAGAGACAGAGGGAAACACAGAATCCAAAGTAGGCTCCAGACTGCGGGCTGTCAGCACAGAGCCTGACACAGGGCTCGAACTCACAGACCGCGAGATCATGACCTGAACTGAAGTGGGACGCTTCACCGACTGAGCCACCCAGGCGCCCCAACAAAAGTCCATCTGTATGCAAACCTTTAGGTCTAATAAACATCAGAATTTAATTAACTTAATACTGTATTTTTTTGTAGTAGTTTTGGAAGCAAGTGAAAACAGTGGACAGAGAACTGAGTGGTCTGCTACAGTCATTGAGATCTAAACTAGATTCAACCTTTAACCTCAACTTTTGAATCTGTCAAACAGGGTGAGGTTGATTATTCGTTTTCTTAATTATCTTCCTCCCACAAAACTAATGTCATTATGACATTACCATAAAGAGTGTGATCAAGACAGGATGTAAAAGTGAAGGAAAAAGAGGCACTGATTTTTTTTCTAGAAACACTCAAATCAAGAGATTTTTGCAACTAAATTTACTAATCAAGTGGGAAATTGAACAAAAGAAAGAGTATGATGTTGGTGTTCCTACATTATAATTTGATCCTTGCCCTCCTGACTGCCATAATCACCCACAAAACATACAAGTGTGGTAGAGAGGAACAGCTGCCTCATATTTCAACTTACAAGATACCAGTACTTGCCAACTAATAACAAGGGCAAACTGCTGGGAAGGAAGCAGAATTTGGACCCTTGTGGATTTCCTGTGTTCTCCTCTTCCTTCCATATAATCTCAGTGGCACCAATAAGTCAACTCAGGGAGACGGAAAAGAAAAGCAGTTAGGTCAACATGGCCTCAGTGATGAGGGTATAGCAAAGAGGAGGCGGGATTGAAGCGGGATTGAAATGGTGCCGTTGGGTATATGTGGCACACAGCACTCTGCTAATTATTCTATTCACATTCTGAAGCTGCATCAGAATAGACTCTGAATAGGGTAGATGAAACTGCAATAATGAAATCCTACTAGGAATTTTGAATTTGGTCTAGTAAAATCTTACTGTTGAAGAAGAACCTCATACTGATTTACTAGGTAAGTGGAGAAAATAGAAATATGGTCAAATGTGCTCTAAAATATGTATAATTTCCCTGTTCCTAATATAAAACCTGTTGTCAATCTAGTTTCTGTACTCACTGTGTGAAAGATTACCAAGATTTATTTAAAGTATTATTTTCTGTTTGTTAATTTCTGCATTCTAATAGTGCACTCTAATAGAAGCACAAACCATGTGCCAGGCACCAAGCCTGCACCGAGATGCACAATGAGTAAGACCCCGTTCCGTGTCCCAAGAGCATGCTGTATAGTCAAATAATACCGGATTGTACATCCTTTGTTACAGTGGCGAGTGTAGCAGCCTATGACATAATTATAATCTGACAGAAAAACTAAATATTCTATAATCAGGCAACTTCTTTCATTGCATATCCACTCCATGTGCTCTGCTACTATGTAAAATTATACTCACAAATGCTCTTTAGTAGCAGTTTTTTAAAAACGAAAAATTCCTTTACTGGAAAAATTAATCCCAATTCATTCTAGATATTGTTTTATGTAGAATTAGGGTATGAAGATATTAGCCGAGAGAATGAAAAATGAGTGTACCTGCATACAACTGTGGGTTCTATTTTTCAGGCTTAACAGCTTAGCTGTAACATTTGTACATTAGCTAAATAACATCTCAAGGGGAGCTGAAGATAGAACCTTGATGTCTACTGATTGTACATGTGTGAGTTTGTGCTCTCAAAGGATGGTCCTTAAAAAACTCCCTGCTGGAAGCTATTGTGCATATTGTAAAAGGACTGTTGCTAAGTGCCAATTGAGCTAGTACTGTATACTTGCCATTTAAAAAGAAGATTTCATACCACTTGATTATGTTAAATAGAAATGTTTGAAATTTATACAGAATTACATCAAAATGGCACAGTAGTTATATGTCTAAAGAGCTGTGACTACTCTATCCTACAACTAATGTCAATCCGTCTGGTAGATGGTTTAATGTAAGACTGTCATGGAATGTATTACCTGAGAAGTATAGTAAGTATTAGAATAGTGAAGCCATAAATATATATTGTAATAGAACCTAAACCCATGTTTTTATTGAAATACACCTACATATATACGCATGTGTGTATGTGTGTGTGTGTGTGCGCGCGCGCGTGTGTGTGTATCTTAAGGTTCAAATAACATAAATGAAACTCTGCATTTTAAGTATGTAGAGGTCTAAAGAAAATCTTTTTTGTGCACTCGATAGAATCAAAGCATTATGCTTGGTGCTGTACAGAGTTCTTGTGTGATAAAAGTACGTTGTGTTACTTCTAACAAATTATTCTGAAAAATGTCATCTCTTCAGAGACTAATTTTCCCTCCAAAATGGGGGTGGGAGGTGGTGGCACCTGGGTGACTCAGTTGCTTAAGCCTGAGATTCTCGATTTCAGCTCAGGTCATGATCTCTTGGTTCCTGAAATCAAGCCCCACGTCTGGCTCTGGACTGACAGTACAGACCCAGCTTGGGCTTCCCACTCTTCCATTCTCTCTGCCCCTTGCCGGCTCTCTCTCTTTCTCTCTCTCCTCCCCCACTCGTTCTCTCTCTCAAAAAAAATAAACTTTAAAAAATGGTGTCGGGAGGCAGGGGGTGTTCTTAGAATCTTTTAAGTGAATTGCCTCCATCAACCAATTGTCAGTGGATATGTGTTCTGTGCCCCTTATTAGTAAAGTATACATGTCATAAATTCAGTAATAAGCTATGTTAAGTCATAAAAATATGGAACTGGGGAAAGAAGTAGATTAAAGCCCATGACCTTACCTTTTCCTTCCTCCAAAGATCCTATGGAAAAAAAAAAAACTTTTTTAAAGAATGAAACTATGCTGTGTGTGGTAAAAAAAAAAAAAAAGCCTTTAAAAAAGAATAAGCAGCTGGGAGCCAGAAAGTTTGAGAAAATCTTGTAAGATAGAATGGAGGTGACAGGAAAAATTAGGAAGGAGAGGCACAGCTTAAATCCCGAGGGATGGGTGCAGACTTCCCAAAAGCCCAGGAGAAATTTTTCATCTATACTCAGCAAAAGAGTTTTATGGCATGTGAATTATACCTCAACAAAACTATTAAAACTTTTTTTTTCAAGGAATAAGATTGAGCATTAGTGGGCAATAAGGCAGCCATCTGGGGTCAGGGCCAGCAGGATCCTGTGCTTCCTTCTCTGCCTACAAGGAGGTTGCTGTTCTGGAGAAGCTCCAGCTTAACAAGCCTTCATTTAAAAACAAAGAAATAGGAACTGGGAAAGCTTCCTTGGGTTAGAATTAGGGTGGAAAAGAAAAAAGAAAGCAGAATTTTACTAAATTCTTCCTATCACCAGGAAGAATTGGGTGGGGACGATGAGAGGCATTTATATGTCCAAGAATCAAAAGCATTATAATACTACACCTTCCTGAGAATAGTCCCAAAAATGGTCACTCAGAGGCATCCCCACCTGTAAAGCTTCTCAATGCTCACAAACCCCAGACAAAGCCTACTGACTGGCCTGGTCTATCCAATAACACAGATACTACCACCAGCATCCCTCCTCCATGAGCTGCCCCCCATCCCCCATTTTCACTGAAAGGATGGGCTCTTTTAGAGAATTGACTTGTCTTTGGGGCAATGTTTGCTTGTAAAATATATTAATCAACGTGGTCCTTTAGTCACAAATAGGAACCAGCAACTAAGTATTACCAGTGATTTGATGAAAACACAATCGTTTGAAAGGGGAGGATCAGTAAGAACAAATGGAAATAATCCTGGCAGATAGTATCCTTAGATTTGAGAAAGTGTCTCATAAGCTGCTAGTTTAAAAATGCTAATCAGGGAACAAAATTAATCCCTGGGAATGAAAAAAGATGATTGGCAAAGTTAAAAAAGAAAATCCCCAAATGACAGAAAAAACAACTTACTGGAAATATTTCCCATCAAAGTGATTTGAGAAAGAAGCTTAAATGTCTTGATATTTTAGAGAAGAAAACAAGGAGATGAAAAATATGGGACAAAAGTTAAAAGATATGGGGTTTTGAACCAGGATATCCAAAATTCATTATATAAAGTTTTAAAGCAGAGGACAGAGACAAGAAAGGACATGGAACAGTAGATGAAAGAAAAAAAAAATCACATCTCACAACTACCAGAATGACCAAAGTTGAATTTGATAATACTCAGTATTGGCAAGGATATGGGAAGTATATAGTCTTAGAAACTGCTTAGGGAAAATATAATTTGTGCAACTTCTGGGATGAGAAATTAATTTATCTTTAGTTCATCATTTTACTTCTAAGAATTTGTCTTGTGGATAATTTGTCCAAGTGAGCCAGGGTATATTTTCCAGTGTTCATTTTTGTATGATTTTAATAAGTAAAATTCTGAACAGTGTCTGTCTATAGTGACAGCACATCTATGTAGTTATTAAAAAATGAGGAAAATATTTTCAAATGCAGATATGGAGAAATACCAGATACAAAGTTAAATGCCAGTAAAATTAAAGGTAAAAATTGTATATCACAAAAAGAAGAGCAGATTTGATTCTCCTTTTGCCTAGATATTTCTTAGAATTTGAATCCTGCAATTTAGTTTTTTCTGATTTTACTTTTAATTAGCTATGCTAATAAATCACAATATTTTCAAAGATATGAGAAAAATGATTGAATCTAAGGTAACCCTAAAAAAAATCCTGATTCATTTGATAAAAATCAAAAGTACTAATCCCATGTATAAGCAATTTTTGTGACTCTTAAAAATAAAGCATTAAACTGGACAAAAGAGGACACTGATACATTCTCTTCTAGAATAGCAGTGCATATGCCTGCCTTATTCATAACTCTACATCAATTAAATAGTAAATGTATGAAATATTTCTGTGTATTTGCTGATTTCATTATGCGTAAATTGGGGAAATTCACCTAGTAGAAGAGTAGAGAGCTGTTTTAAAACTCATTTAAGAAAAAAAATATTAAATATAAACTAATGTCCCATATTCACCTAAAACTCACAGACTATTTCATGGATTTATTCAAGCTATTAGTCACTTTCTCTTATCTCTTCAACTCCTAATCTTTGGTCACTTTACTCTTAATCATCAATGAAAAATTATATAGATTTGAAACTCAAACATGTACTTTTTCACTATTGATTCAAGAAAACAAGATTGATAGAATATTGAGCCTGAGAGATAAGATATATGCACAGGTGTACATTTAACAGGGGAATCAATATAGAATAACATATGAAATCATAGTGGAATAGTAATAAAAAGATTAGAACCTGGACTCTCTGAAAAGTAATCTAGTATTTTGGATGTTTTATTTATTCCCAAGCTGTGTACCTTGAAGAATGGGTGTACCCAAAATGCTAATATATTTACTGGAATATGTTTCTATACTTCTGGTATTCTGGCTAATTAAATGTTCTAATGGATCCTTCCAGTGTAAAGCAGCTATATTATGATAAGGTCGTCTTTGGAGTATTGCTACTTTCCTAAAATGTAGGGCAAATCTTCAAGACCTCCGTATGGCCCATCTCACACACGTACACACATTAACGGTCAGCTGGAACCAAATCAGTGGAGTGGAGTCAGGACAAAAAAGATGAGAAGTCAAGATGCCAGTAGCAGCCCTGCTATCCAGATAGTGAAGTTTTTGTGGTAAGGTGGTGAAGTTGCACATGGGATTCCCTTGAAAAATCAAGAAGAAGACTGAAGTGATTCCAGGTTGATGTTCCTCCCAGTCACCCACAAGCAGAAAGAGTTTTGAGAGGAAATTTTTCCCAATTTAGGACCATGGGACAGATAAAGTAAAACATTTATAATGGAAGATCATCAAGCACATAAGGAGGTCAGCCATGTTAAGAAAAAGTTAAAGGAAACAGTGGGCAAAACTATCAGGAATGAACTGAGAGATTTGAAAAACAAAATGATACTTCCAGAAAGAAAACCACAAGTATGAGGAAAAAACAAAGACTTTAATGGACAGTTTCAATAGTAGATAAGACAGGGAAATGCAGATGAAAATAAAAATGAGATATCATCTCATACCTGTTAGGGGAACTATTATCCAAAACAGATAAAGTTTGGTGAGGATGTGGAGAAATTGGAACACTTCTGCCTTGTTGGTGGGAATGTAAATTTCTGCAACCACTATGGAAAACAGCACAGAGGTTCCTCAAAAAATTAAAAATAGTACCATGTGATCCAGCAACCTTGTTTATGGATATATATCCAAAAGAATAGAAATCAGAATCTCAGAGATATCTGTATCCCAGGGTTTATTGCACTATTATTCATAATAGCCAAGATGTGGAAACAACTCACATGGTCCATTGATGGATAAAGAAATAGGAGAATATTATTCAGCCTTAAAAAGAAAAATCCTGGGGCGCCTAGGTGGCTCAGTCGGTTAAGCGTCGACTTCAGCTCAGGTCACGATCTCGCGGTCCATGAGTTCGAGCCCCGCGTCGGGCTCTGGGCTGATGGCTCAGAGCCTGGAGCCTGCTTCTGATTCTGTGTCTCCCTCTCTCTCTGCCCCTCCCCCGTTCATGCTCTGTCTCTCTCTGTCTCAAAAAATAAAATAAACGTTAAAAAAATTAAAAAAAAAAAAAGAAAAATCCTGCAGTGCGCAACAATATGGGTGAACCTGGAGGACCTTATTATGCTAAGTAAAATTAGTCACAGAAGGGCAAAAACTACATGATTCCACTTACATGTGGTATCTAAATCAAACTCCTAGAAGCAGAGAACAGAACGGTGGTTTCCTGGGGCTGTAGGGAGGGAGAAATAGGGAAATGTTTTTCAGTGGGTATAAAGTTTGTGTTAAGTATTCTTAGTAGAAAAAAAAAAAAAGAGCACGCACACACACACACACACACACACACAGACACACACACACGGGAATTTTTAGCGGTGGTCATATCACAAGTGCATGTGTCCAGACTCATCAAGATATATACACTATATGTGTGCAATTTTTTCGTGTATTATATCATAAAGCTATAAAAAACACATGTATGGAACAAGACACAAAAAAGAGCAAATCAGTGGACTGGAATCATATATAAACAAATGACCAAAATACAGTATGAAGACATGAAGAGTTAGAAAAAAAACATATATAAAGAATGGTGCCCAACCCTAGATGGGCTTCTTTTGGGTATGGAAACTGCATGCTCCACAACTGGAACTTTAACTACAGCCTGTATACCAAGTCACCAAATAAGCTGCCAAATTTGAGAGGAGTGCCCTATAAGAAGTGCAGACAATAATAAAACCAACCCTACCGTGGATCTCCTTATCTCTTTCAGTTCTCCAAGTAATCACAGGTATCTTAGAACAACCTCACAGCTTTTTGGAGCCTTTGGCATTAGACTTCCATTTTCCCTTGCTAACTGGGCTGAGTGGCAACCACTAGCTTGTCACTGATTCCTAATGGAAGGAGATAGTCTCATTAAATGAAAAGTTAAGACTTTCTGACCTGACAAGGTCTTTCTACAGTGAGTACCCTTTGCATTCAACACCGATTAGAGGAGATAAGCATCCCCCAAATTTTGCATTGCAGAATGGAAATGGCATTGCCAGTATCTTAGCAAATCTTATGAACAGACTCTTAGCCCCATAAACACCCTCACTTCCTGCTTTACCCAATCTTCTGGCTCAGTGTGTGCCTAGAAGACTTACTGTGATTTACTGCTCAAAGAGTATCCAACATCGGAAAATCTCAAGTAATGCCATAGCCATATGCAATAATAATGACAAGATTCTGATATCTTACAGTAATTGATATGCTCCCAGAAGTAGGCTAACTTCTGGTCACAGAACACCTTATCCCAGTATTGAAAAACTACCTTTGTGCAAATTCATGGGTCTAATCTAATGGCCTAGCTATTTGTTCAGTCTAGCCAACCACTCAGGCTAAATTAGCAAAAACCACACCATGGAACAATTTTTATGGACAGAAGCAAGTTAATCCCAATCCCAGTATACCTGTTTCAGAAACTTAAGTTCATGACCAAGGACGACATTGAGACTGAACACACCTACTTGATCCATGCTCAAACCCACCGTGGTAATGGAAACACCACCAAATGGATGTCCAAAAAAAAAAGAAGGAGAAAAAGAAAGAGAGAAAGAGAGAAAGAGAAAAAGAAAGAAAGGTAAATAAATAAATAAATAAATAAATAAATAAATAAATAAATAAATAAATAAATAAAAATTGTGGCATGCATAGAACCCGTGTTGCCTGGAAAAAGAAAAAGAACTTCTTCTCGCCCAACCATGCAGCCTTTTCAATGGTAACAGGACTGATTGGTCCAGCTGTTCAGCTATTTATGAGTTGCACATGACCTAACATACTTCTGCATTGGCTGAGCTCCAGATCACCCAAAAACCTGGGGGAGAGGGATATGAAAGAGTCCCAGGATAATTTGAGGAACCACAATAAACTTCTCTCCCTTTTCTGAATAGCAGCCTTTGGAAAGGAAAAATAGGTTTCTTTTCTCTTGTTTGTGTCTAATACTTGCTTTTTTTCCCCCTTCAGAGGATACCTAAATACAAATGAGCTCAGACACTGACTTTACTTAAAGAAGTTGTCTTCTTCTATTTGTGGGTGTTGCTTATAATGATGAGTTCCAACTCCTAGAACTCAGCATGATGGAAAATGGAAAGACAGTCTGACTCATTCCCACCTATTTCTGAAAACAAGGATCATTATCTTGTGAAATTGAAATTTTCATATGTAGGTACATATTAGCACATAAATTATCATTTGCACCTGTAGGTACCTACTCTTGTACATATGCACCAGGAAACAGATACAAAAATACAGGAAAATTGCTCAAGATAGCAGAACGACTAAAAACAACTCAAATATATATCAATAGGAGACTGGGTAAATAAATTGAAATATATTTGCAAATAGATTTTACATAGTGATGAGAAGGATGCTCTACAGCTATGTAGGTTATGTGCAGCCAATAGGGTGAACCTCAGGTATGCAACAATGAAAAATAAAAAGTCACAAGTTTCAAAATACCGCACATTTTCATAAATCTCAAAAATAAACCTAGCCAATATATTATGTATTTATGTATTGATATGATAAAAACCATTTAAAAATACAAAGTAATGATAAATGCAAAATTCAAGATAAGGGTTTGTTACTTCTGGAGTGAAGAGGGACGTAGAGAAGAGCATATAGGTGCATGCCAAGTTATTGGTAAATTTTTCATTCTTGGATTGTGTGGTAAGGTCAGAGGTATTTGGTATAAAAAAATATATATACACACACACACATATATATATGTTACATGTATTTGTACATGTCAAATGTTATATTTTACAAGGTAATGAAGAAAATAGGTTAAGCATTTTTAAGTAGTTTTTTGGTAAAATATGTGGAAAACTACTAAAAAGGTAAATATATTTAAAACTTGACTTCTTAGAGGTCTCAGCATAATATTCACTGTGAATCTTGAAATGCAAGTATATTTCTTAAACAATTTAGGAGAAAAAATCTCATATGTAAAGGAGAAGGCCCTGTCCCTCCAAATTCTCTACCATTGATCTGCCATTTTATCTGAGAGTGTACTATTATCCCTTAATGCATTAAGTATCCACTAGCCCACTGACAAATTATAAATATCTTTGGGTGAGCTGTATTAACCAACAAGATTTTAGTACATAAGAGTTTATCTGGTAATGATGTGTCACATTTGAAGCATAAAGTATCTCTGAGGAGATGAGCAACAGGACAGGTAAATTTAGTTTTGATAAGAGAAGTGGGGTGCTAGGTACTGGTTGAGAAATGTATAGGACATGCGGGCCACAATGAGTGCTGCTTTGTGGGAGTCTAGTGTGTGTCAGGGAATCTCCTGAAAGGAGAGAAGCAGCAAGAGGAAGAGGGGAAAATGGGTTTACATGGCTCATTTAGAAGCTGCCATCACCTTCTTTGCACACTTAGTCTTGCTTTTTGATTCTTTCCAAGCTGAACCAACCATGCTTTAAGTAGGTGTGTTGTAAGCAGACACTGCCAGTGCTTGATCCGTATCCCCCCACCCCCTGGCTCACTCCAGGATTCACCGGCAGCTTTGATGCCTAGTTATTGTATATACCAATGACTTCCTACCTTAAGCACCAGTGTCTCTCTCTTCCTGAGGTCATATTCATGTAGATGATAGGGCAAGGCCAAAATGTCTTGTTTTCAAAGCCACCAAGAGCCACCACTGAGAAAAGAGAGATTGTTAAGTACCCAAGCTATCTGCTTCCTGGAGGAAGCTTCCTGCTTCCTGTTTACCTTGTCAATTGAGGATCCCCAGGGGGAGTGATCCAGCTGCTTACAGTGGTCATTTACCCACTAACATATCCCCTTTATGGGCCTCTTCCCTCCACTTCTCATTCACTCATTCTCGCACTGTGCTTCCTGAGGTCACCTCCCAAATAAACTACTTGACTTAAATCTTTATCTCAGGGTCAGCTTTTAGAGGACAGAAAATTGACGTGTATGCACTCAGATTTTTTTAACACCATCTCCTCCCTTTCTGATTTGCGCAGTAACATTTCTTGTGGGTACAAAAAATGCCAGACTAAATGTTAGATGCTGCAGCTTTAAGGGTGGTGTATTATTGTGGTGCCCATGCTACATAGTTCTTTAATCAATACTGTTTCTCTCCCTCCTTCTACCACCAGGGCAAAGGCTTACCACATTACACAAGATAAAGTTATTTCTGCTGTAGGCAGGTTACTTATTACTAAGCCTCATCTGTCAAACTCAATACAGAAAAATCTAGAAGGCAGTCCCTGAGTGACTGTTTTGAAGCTGTGGTACATGGTGGGGAGGGTGGAAGTATGAAAATGAGATGGAGGAGGTTGATCGTATCTTTTTAATTGAGAGCTGATGCTTTCCAGCATTGTCACTTTCTCCACATGTCAGTAGAAGAAGGTTTTTCTAATCACCAATGATCTTAGAAGAGTTTAACAAGCAATTCTATCTTGTATTTTGAGAATTTGGAGCACTGGTGGCTCATATCAGAACCAGACTTGTAGATAACTGATTACACTCTGCTAAGTCAGTCTGATCCATAACTAATATATGTCTAGGGCACCAGAAAGTTAGTTGCACAATAAGGTGCTGATACAGTCTTTTGGATATTTTTTTCAGTAAATGCAAAATGGTACTGTAGCGTTTAGGACAGTAACACAACAAGAAACTGTATTATGCCCTAATGAAAACTGGTCCCAGTGGCCCAAGCTGGGAATTTATGACTATTCAAATATACATTCATTTTTGTATAGCATCTAGGAGGCCCTGGCCTACCATTTCTGAGGTGACTGCTGCTAGCAATTTTACAAGACAAATCATAAAATAAACAGAATTCTCCTAAGCTCCCTTAGATCAGTAGAGAATCTATATTGAATGTATGTAGTTTTCATAGACGTGATAGGGGAACCAGAGGAAAATGTTTTCCTTTGACATCTCAACAGTGTCAGGCTACTTGCTGGCAAGGGCTCATAGCACTAGTAGAAGAGGAATAAGAAAAATGCCTTTCTGAAAAAGTGTGGTATCTATATTTGATAAGGTTGGAGGAAGATCTGAATAGAGATCAACTGTGAAGCCTTGGTTATCCTTTCTTGACCTCCCCAGAGGATAGAGCAGTACTGATAAATGGGGTTTTCTTGATAACAGCCAAGGATCCAATAAATATCTTAGAACACACAATGCCTCCTGATATGTGCACTGAAAATAAGAAACTGGTGAGCAGCTCTGTGGTTCAGAGTAACCCAGGTTTTAAAACCCAGAAAGAAAAAGGTGTGACCTGGAAAATTTTATAACCAAGTAGTTATTCTAATATGGGATACCTTTGAAGTCTTAAGTGAAAACAATTAAGTGGTCTGGTTAGCCACAATTCCTATACAGTGTTGATAGAGAAATAGCTTCAATGTTAATTTAAACACTGAGACACCAACCATGGGCCAAGCTTTCCATTGTCATTTTTCTTTCTTTATGTTCTGTGATATACCGGAACCAGCTCATGTTGGTTAGGAAGCACTCCTTGTGCACATCTCTCCCAAATTCTGTATTCACTTACATCAGATTGGTAGCTTGAAATTGGCCATAGTGGGAGTATTTATATCACAGAAACAAGAAATGGGCAAGTGTTGTAAATCAGAGCTCCCTTCCACCCCAGCCAGTTGTTAAACGTCTGTAAATATATGCCCATTTATATTGAAATAAGAAATGAAAACAAGAAGAGATCTCTAGCTTCTTGCCTTTGGCCAGGGAATTCATCTCACTCAGATACTTTGGTCATGATGAGCCTGGGCCCTGGGGCAACATTGGAATATTCATGAGTCAATGTGTTTTATCTAGTAAATGTCTAATTTTCAAACTCTGGGCAAGTGGCCCAATCTCTGTGAGACTTAGACTTCTCATATGCAAAAACAAATGTAATACCTGCCTTGTCTATCTCACAGGCTTATGGTGAGATTTCAAATGAATAATGCATGTGAAAAACTAATTAAGATATACCTATAATTATAAACTATATAATATATACACATACTTAGTGTACTTATACGTAATATCATGGTAATAACAGTTCATAATTGACATTTATTTAGTGTTTAATATGTGCCCAGCACCATTCTAAGTGCTCTACATGTTTTAATCATTTTGTCCCCATCAACCATATGAGGTAGGTGCTATTATAATTCCCATTTTACACAGTGAAAACTAAGGTACAGTGAAGTTAAATAACTTTCCCAAGGCATGCCATTAAGTAAATGGCATAGCCGAGGTGACAAACCCAGACAGTCTGGCTTCAGATCCTGATCTTAGACTATAGAGGCTGAATGCGTAAGTTCCCAGAGAGATCTGAGGCAGTGTATATAAAAGCAAAGTACAAATATTTTTGATAGAAAAGTGATTTGCTCTAGGAATGTGAACTTTAATTTCTGCGTTGGCATCTTGTTACATAACCAAAACATCATAGTGAAAAGATAAAAAATTTAAATATAATGGACAGCTTCTTTTGCTTAGATTTTATATCATATTAAAGATAAAAATATGGATATTACTATCAATGCCAGGGAACCTCTAAGATAGATGTTTCACGGATCTTTAAAAACAAGGATGGATGGCCTGGGTGGATCAGTCCATTAAGGCTCTGACTCTTGATTTTGGCTCAGGCTGTGATCTCACGGTTCATGGGATTGAGCCCCACATCAGGCTCTGCTGCTGAAAGCACGGAACCTGCTTGGGATTCTCTCTCTCCCTCTCTCTCTCTCTTTGCACCTCTCCCACTCAAGCTCTCTCTCAAAATAAATAAATAAATTTAAAAATTTTTAAAAATAAAAACAAGGAAAACTGTATTATTTTCTATCGTAAAGCAGTAGGATCATATTATCAAATATTTGGGGACAGGAGAAAAATATTATTTCTAAAATAAGTCTTATATGTTGGTGGTATTTTTCTTTAATATTTTTTTCTTTTGCAAATAACAGTTTAATAGCATAGCTTTTTTAAAAAAAATGTTTATTTTCAGAGAGAGAGCGTGAGAGAGAGCACAGGCCTGAGCAAGGGAGGGACCGAGAGAGAGAGAATCCCAAGCAGCCTCTGTGCTGTCAGTGCAGAGCCTGATGTAGGGCTTGAACCCATGAACTGTGAGATCATGACCTGAGCTGAAATCAAGAGTCAGAGTCAGACACTTAACCAACTGACCCACGCAGGAATACCCCTTTAAAAGCATAGTTTTGATCATAGTTTTTATGTGTGATTTATATTCTTTTTTAACTTAAACTTCAAATATAAACATTTTACATATATATGTAATATATATATATATATATATATATATATATATATATATATATATATATAGCATGCATTTTCAATGTCATTACCAGAATATCAGAGATCACATGATAGTAGTAAGTAGTGGGACTTGCATGTCATACAAGATGCTTTGTAGGTGATAAAAACTTTAAATTAGGGTTACAGTGGCAGCATTTGGCTTTTAGGATGATTGCTGTCATGAAGATGGACCATGGTCAAAGGAAGTCTAGATTGGTGGCTAGGAGACCATAGAACAGGGTTTTCCAGGAGTTCAGGAAGATATGACAAAGTTCTGAATTAGGCCACTAGTAATAAATGGCAGAAAAGAGAACAGATTTGTAAAATAACTGGGAAGTAAAAACAAGGGATGACTAATTGAATGAATTACAAGGAAAAACTTATGGGAACAAGTTTCTCAATAAAGTTTCGAATATGTTGAACTTAAAAGTGGTGTTTTGTTTTCAAGCAGATATGTCCTTTAAGCAGTTTGATATATGAACATATATATAAATATATGAATACATGCATTGAATACTTTGGGAGGAATTATCAAGATATTATGAAGAAAGGAGAGTGAATAAGAGGCCTTAAAGATAGCGCTAAAAGACTAGAAGGTGAAAAGCAGATTTTAGAGAAGGACAGATAAGTACAAAAACAAACAATGAAAGCAACTAATTAATTAAACAAACAAAAGCAATGATAAAAGACACATGAATAAAACTGGCAGAAAATGGCATCATGGAGACAACAAGGAGAGAAAGAGAGGCTCTTTCTTTGGAGAGGGTAGAGGGAAGCCAGCCTGCAGATGCATTTGTATCAAACTGAATCAATTTTCATATTCTTTATTTATAATATCTTATAAAGGACAAATTTGGTCTTATTTTTTCAAACTCTTTTTGGATTTATTAGTATTTTCATTTATTTAAATCAGCAGTTAAATATTGAAACCCCTGAGAGTCCCCAAGACCTGTTTAAGGGGTTCTCAAAACCAGAACTCTTTTCATAATAATACTAAGACCTCATTTGCCTTATTCATTCAACACTCATTTCCTAATAAGTGAACAGTGGAGTTTTCCAGAGGTTGAAAGACAAGTGATGATGTCATCATGCTGATAGTTAGTGGAATGTGTATTTGCCTATAATTGTGTTTTTAAAATTGCCCAGTTTTTATTTTGAATATGGCAAGTGTTAACATATATAACCCACATAAATAAAAACTCTTTTTTGCATCCTCAGTAATTTTTCTAAAGTGTAAAAGTGTACTGATATAAAAAAGTTTGAGAAGTGCTAATTTAAATCATGCTTTCTTTGTTTTCTCATGTTTTGGAAGTTATGTGCCTATTTTTATTTCTACAAAATTTGCCTTTAAGGAAAAAGAACAAATATACATACTAGTTAAAAACATCAAGAATTAAGTCACATCTATTGACATAACTAAAACTAAAAGTAGAAATATTTTAAAGAATAGTTTTAATTCCCCTTCAGTTCTCCTCTGCCCATTGGGTAGGTTTGGAAATTCAAATCCAAGATATAATTCATTTCATTTTCTTATCTGATTTTTAAGATGGCTACTATTTTGTACATAGTTTTTTCAGATAAATTTTTATATTTTTTTTAGTTTTATATCTTGATCAACAGGAGTAAATTTGTGGAGCCATTTTATAGTTGAAAATTTCTTTCTCTTTATATATGAATTACACCATGATTGGACATAGCATTATTCAATTATGTATTTTTTTTTACCCCATAAAATCCTGACCTAATTATTCCATATCTTCTAGCTTTTAATATTGAATAGAACTCTACAAAAAGCTTTATTTTTCTTTTGGTAGTATTATAGGCTGAACTGTCTTCCTCTTTCCACTCTCTCCCCAATTCATATGTTGAAGTCCTAACTCTCAGTAGCTCAGAATATAGCTATATTTGGAGAAAGGGGCTTTGAAGAGGTAAATAAGTTAAAATGAAGTTATTAGAGGGGCACCTGAGTGGCTAAATCCTTTAAGCTTCTGACTCTTGATTTTGGCTCTGGTTTGGGATTCTCTCTCTCTCTCTCTCTCTGTCTCTGTCTCTGTCTCTACCTCTCCCTCACTCATGCTCTCTAAATAAATAAATAAATAAATAAATAAATAAACATTTAAAAAATGAAGTTATTAGAGTGGGTCTTAATGTAGTATGACTAGTGTCCTTACAAGAAGAGATTAGGAGACAGACAGACACACACACATACACAAAGACCTTGTGAAGACACAGACAGAAGATGGCCATCTATAAGCCCAGGAGAGAGACCTCAGAAAGAGCACATCTTTGCCATTACATTTATCTTGGCCCTCTAACCTCCAGAACTACGAGAAGGTAAATTAAGCCACCTAGTCTGTGGTACTTTGTTATGGCAAGCCTAGCAAACTAATACAGAATATTAACTATATCTTCATCTTAATGTAATCAGAATTTTAATTATTTTTATCTATAAACTCCATAAAGAAAATTTTATGTAACGTTATTATTCCAAAAGTTCACAACATATGATCAGTTGGTGTTTACGAAACTGCAGTACAGAACACTACTTCTGCAGAACATTAATTCTTTGAAAGAAGGAAATCCATGGTCAAGTAATTTTGGAAAAGAGATTATAGCATAATTTCTTAGTGGTGTTAACATACACTTTCCATCTTAAATATCTTAGATGGGGTACTAATTTGCTACTAATTTCTGAAGCCCACTGCTTTTTTACTTGGAACAGTAATCCAATAAATAGAATTTTTAAATTACTGTTAATATTTGTTGCAGAATAGGATTTTTCAATCTGTAGAATTGTATCTTTCTCCAGATACAGACAGGTTCCCCCCACCTTGTATCACGGCCAATTTAGATTGAATGTTATTACCCCTGTCCCAATTGGTCTAATTCCCTCCTCTGAAATACCAGTGACCATGAATACAATTTCATTTCTTCCTATTTCACATTTCTAATCTTACTTGTCTTTTCATCTCTTTGTCTTTATACTCTGTGCTCTGGGAGAGTTTCTCAAGATTTCCTTAATCGTTGGTTTAATTTTATGTAGTGTCGATTTTGTTCTTTTTGTTCCTAAAGCTGATATATATTCAGGTATTTTATTTTTAGTTTCCTTACAAAAGTTCCTTGTTTCATCCTGCGCTCTTTTACATCTGCCTGCTATTCATTTAGCATCTCTTTCATCTGAGACTATTTTGTCTTGTTTAATATTTCATCTTCTCTTTCAGTGTTCATGTTCCTCCATTTAATAATGAGTACAAGATCTGCTTTCCCCAAAACACTTGTGTTTGCTGTAGTAAATCTTTCAAGAGTTTCTTTTACTTCAATCTTGAATAAATTTATTTTTCATCTTCATTTATGATGTGGATTCCCTTTATAGGTTTCACGGTGAGTGTGTGCATGTGTGCCATATACGTACAGGTATATCCATGGTATGAGAATACACACATCTGTGTTATTCTCATTGATAACGGGATGATTCAGGTTAATTTTTTGCCAGTATTTGGGGTGGGAGGACTTTTATTGATGCCCTCATTTCTTTCTTAGGTGCTGTCAGCGTCTATTTTATTATGTCAAAAGGCTGATTCTCTCCCCATGTGAATTTCTGGTCTCCAGTTACTAATTACATAATGAAATAACTGATATTTACTGAGTGATTACTGTGTGCCAGGTATTATTCTAAGTGCTTTAGGGCATTTCACTCATTGAAGCCTCACAAAAAAGCCTATGGGGAAACCGAGGCACAGACAGGTTAAGTAACTTGCTGAAGGCCATATAATCATTAAGGAGCCAAGCCCAGGCACTTGTCCACTGTGTAATACCGCCTGTTTTGTACGTGCCACTGGTCTGAGGGGGCAGGAGGTCTCTGTCTTTCACTGCCTCATCATCTGAACACACAGAATTATTTCGAATATAGTCTTTACCAATTATTTGAGAAAAGTTCTGTAATCTTTCTCTTACTTGGAAAAACTGCAACTTAGAGTGCATCGCATACAAATCTGTTTCTACCCCTGTACCTCTCAATTGCAAAATTCCCATTACAAGAGGAAGTGCTGTCCTGGCCATGCTTTTCTATGATTGGCCCAGTTTTGTTCACAGGAAATAGCCTTCAAATAGATATAGAAGTGGAGGTTCTGATGGGAATACTGGTATGTAATGGTCCTGTCCAGCTAAGGAAGTATCATTGCCATAGTAGAGAGGTGCATGCAGAATCCTTTCTGTTAAGACATCAAGTTTTTGACACAAGCACACAGTGGGATTCGATGGAAATGTCCCTCTTTGTTCCTGCCTAGCCCTGATAATCTGCCTTAGGGCTCCTTTACTTTGGTCATGGAAATTCCTCCTGGGGTCATGCAGACTGTAAAGACCATTTCTAGTTACTAGCACTATGGAAACTGTGCTGGTCTTTGTGCATTTGCATAAATACATTAAAAGGAAAGTTTACCCTTAAATTCTATGCAAAGTGGTGAGCCAGTCTGGTATTCCTACCAGGCAGTTTAAAGAGGGTCAAGAGCCAGGGTTAGGTGGAGTGAGGTCATTGAGGGCAAAGGTCCATAATATAGATGAAACAATTTCAAGATGAAAAATACATCTGAAACATCAAATTCAGAGCCATGATGGAAAGGAAAAAAAATTAATTAACAAAGAAGGACCAATAGTGGTAGTCAGGTAAGAATGAGCCAGAACTTAGGAAGAAGATCCACTGTGGTTATGGTCTCTAGAGAAATTTAGTTCTTGTATGGATATCTGGCTACTTTCATGGCTGGAGGAAAGTTATTAAGGCCAAATAATATAAATGAATTTATTATTAAAAATTATTAATCTTCTAAGACCAAATTCATTAGACACATAAGCCTTTTCATCTATGGTGTCAAAGACTCTAATTCTAAGGCATGCCAAGGAGGGAGAGGTTCTTAGCCTGAATTGTTTCATGGACTGGGCAAGGTTGACTGGACTTTCACTGAAGGGAATCCTGGCATCTTTGGAGTCTTCACATCTTGTAGGAAATACTAAAATTTTCTATTTTGAGTGAATGGGCAAATGAATGCGGGAAAGAGTAGACTGTGGAAGCTCAGTGAGTATCATTGAAACAGGATAGATTCCTTAGGGTATGCAACAGGCATCACACAGCTCAGATCTGATGCCCTGAATCACTTTGAAGTAATTGACTTATGGCAAAGCAGCATGCTTAAAGAGCAGAACAGAAGAATATTTCCCCCCCCCGAATGGGCTCCCTTTTGGCTGGATGCTGATTAGTATAATTATTGTACCAATTTTTATCTTTCTACAGTGGATCCTCAGGTTCCACCAGAAAGACCTCATTGTCCATTCAATTTCTGTCAGTAACAGCTGGAGCATAGAGTTTAAGTAGGGGTCAAAAATAATGGAACCATGGGGCACCTGGGTGGTTCAGTCGGTTGAGCATCTGACTCTTGATCTCAGCTCAGGTCATGATCTCACAGTCAGTGGGACTGAGCCCTGCATCGGGCCCTCATTGACAGCATGGAGCCTGCTTGAGATTCTCTCTCTCCCTCTTTCTCTGCCCTTCCATGCACATGTCTGTGTGTCTGTCTGTCTCTCTCTAAAAATAAATAGACTCAAAAATATATATTTAAGAAAATACTTGAACAATGAAAGGAACATTTTTTGACAGAGAAGGCAGTGAGTTGTGTGCATTCTTGGCAACAACAAAATAGGTAAACTAGTTGTTTGTCAGTGGGATATATTCTATCATATATATTTTAATCTGCTCTTTCTGGCAAGGGGTCAATGGATGGTGGATAATCAGATAAATATGAATTTGGAGGGTCTAAAGCAGTCCTCTCAATATTTGATTGATAAACATGGGGCCCCACAAG
Organism: Felis catus; assembly: GCF_018350175.1. NCBI lineage: Eukaryota > Metazoa > Chordata > Mammalia > Carnivora > Felidae > Felis > Felis catus. The sequence goes on along the minus strand of NC_058369.1, from coordinate 133,916,266 downwards.
TTGGGTCACTGGATGACTCTTGGATGTAAAATATGTGGTCAGTGACTCACTGATGGAATGTATATATGGTGAATGCTAGTTAGGGGATAAAATGTTTTATCATCATGTTGAAGATCAACCATCACTAAGATAGGCTTATGTTCATGGAAGGTGTTAAAAAAGAATAAAATCCAGATCAATCATATTCTGAAAACACTAGAAAATCAAAAGGACACTAAGTTCTTAGGTTTCCTGGTCTGGCCCTTGATTTAAGCATATGCGTCATACATATGTGGTACTGTTAGTAATGTGGATGCTTCCAAAATTAAGCCATGAAATTCCCCATGGCCTATGTTTAATATCATGAATATTCCTCATCTTTCTCTGCTCTTCCCATGTATCTACATATACTGACCTGTATCTTAGGAACTCTTTTTTTTAGGCAGCTGTAGGTTGAAATAAATGGCTAAAAATCTCCTTATCCTATCCTGGAGCTTATCCTAACATGAGATTAAATACACCACCTTATAATACCCTGGCTTTAGATAAAAACAACCATTTTGTGGTTTGGGTTATTTCCTTTTGAACCTGGAGTTCAGAATACTCTGAGCACAAGGAAATACATAGGTGTACTGCAGTCTAGCACATGCAGTTTTTCCATCAGTGATCTCAGCCTTATTTAGAGTCTTGACATTTACTTTATGGCAGAAACTGCTACTTGTGTACCAAAATACATTTTCTATTCCTTCTTAGGCTATTGAACTAGACTGCATTTCTAAGCTTCTTTTGCAGTGAGGGATGGCTAAATGATGAAGTTTTAACCAAAAGAATATGAACAGAAGTGATGTGTGCCACTTTTAGGCTAGGCCCAGAAGATCTACTTACATGAAGTTCTCTGTGGTTTTCTGGAAACTTTTATGACAGTATTTGAGATCACATATTGAAGGTAGTAGAGATACCATCAGAATAAGTCCCCAGGTGAAAATTTTGGGAGGACCCATCACCGGTCCCCCACCCTTGCCAACCCGGATAGACACTGGAATGTTACGGAAGCAAGAAATAAGTTTCTGATGCACTGAGCCATTGCATGATGGATCTATTTATTACTGCAACATATACCACACTAAAGTACCTTTAAATGATCTACTCAGTTTTTGTCATTTAAATACAGTTTTATAGGGGCGCCTGGGTGGCGCAGTCGGTTGAGCGTCCGACTTCAGCCAGGTCACAATCTTGTGGTCCGTGAGTTCGAGCCCCGCGTCAGGCTCTGGGCTGATGGCTCAGAGCCTGGAGCCTGTTTCAGATTCTGTGTCTCCCTCTCTCTCTGCCCCTTCCCCGTTCATGCTCTGTCTCTCTCTGTCCCAAAAAATAAATAAATAAACGTTGAAAAAAAATAAAAAAAAAATACAGTTTTATAGATAGATTGTTATATTGAATAAGAACATAGATGCACAGTGGCTGTCATGTAGTAACTGCTCAAAAAAATAGTTATCCTTAATAATATGATCCTAGATCAAAGGAATTCTTAATAGCTCACTTGTATAACAAGTTTTTATTGTTAGCAAACAAGCTGCAAAATGAATGTTAAGCAGGCCTCTAAACTAATACCTCAGGGATCAATCCAAATGGATAGTGCCCCAAGAAAGTTTTCTTTAGTACATGTGGTTGAAAATTTTTATCCCTGTTTTCTCCAGTAGAGCTTCTATAAATATTTTTATTAACCCCTATGTTAGGCAGAGTTTGAGGTTGGTCTTCAGTGACCTCACCTCCTTGAATTTCTGTGCCTGTGCAGTCACCTTCTGTGTGAATGTGGGCTGCATCTAGTGAGTTGCTCCTAACCACTAGAATACAACAAAAGTGATGGGATGTCACTTGCATTACTAGGTTGCAAAAGCTTATGACTTTGATTTTGCTAGCACACTCTGTTTATGGCCTTATTTGACTTGCACACTCAAAAGAAGCAAGCTGCCGTGTTGGAGAGGACCATCGCAGGGAATTGAGGGTATGCTCTGATCAGCTGAGCTCCAAAGTCCAACCATGTCTAAGGAATTGAATTCTGCCGCCAAAGCCAAGTGAACATGGAAGTGGATCCTTCCCCATCAGGGTTTCACATGAAACTGCAGACCCTGGGCTGACACCTTGGTAGCAGCTTCATGAAAGAGTGTAAGGCAGAGGATCCCGCTAAGCTGTATCCAGATTTATGATCCCTAGAAACTATGAGATAATAGATGTGTATTAAAGTTGCTAAATTGGGGGGAAATTTTTTTTATGTTTATTTTATCTGAGATGGGGGGGGAGGGAGAGAGAGAGAGAGTGCACAAACAAGGGAGAAGCAGGAAGAGAGGAGGGAGAGAATTCCAAGCAGGCTCCATACTCAGTGCAGAGCCTGTTGTGGGGCTTGACCTCACAAACTGTGAGATCATGACCTGAGCTGAAATCAGAAGTCAGATGCTTAACCAACGGGGGAGGGGCAGAGAGAGAGGGAGACACAGAATCGGAAACAGGCTCCAGGCTCCGAGCCATCAGCCCAGAGCCTGACGCGGGGCTCGAACTCACGGACCGCGAGATCGTGACCTGGCTGAAGTCGGACGCTTAACCGACTGTGCCACCCAGGCGCCCCTGGGTTTTCTTTTTTTTTTTTTTTATTGCTTTTGTTTTGACTTTATTAAAGAATGTGTATAAGTATTTATAATAGCATCTATGATATTTCAATATGTATTGTAACTCTTTCATGCCAGTTTGGTATTCTCTAATAGAATCTATGTCTCTTAAAGGGAATGATGATATCTACTTTCTTTGTGTTTTCTGTGGTTTTGGCCCTGTGTATAATTCGTATTCAATGAATGGCATAAATGCTAAAATGATGCTGTATCTACCACTTTGGAAATTTACATTTATAGCTGATTTAGGATACCACAAATTTCCTTTTCCAATGAAAAGTACCTCATTTCTCTCAAATTATGGACAAAGCACTTTTCTTTTGCCATTAAAATTAAATCTATTTTCAAATTTGTCATGTACAATTAAGTTTCTAGGATCATTAACTATATATTTGTATAATTTTACTAAATTTATCTTTAGCATATTTTTGTAGAAAAATAATTTATTCATAGAACTTTTCTTACTTAGACTCAGCAGAGAATTAATTTAAAGAACATGATTGACATTTACTGAGAGTGGTTTTTTTTCATAGTAACAATATATGAAGCTTTATGTTATACATACAGATTTTATTAAAGCATGTAGAAATATTTAAGGATCTAGAAATCCAGTATCATCAATGTAAACTAGAAGTGAAACCCTAAAAAAGCATGGTATATATCTAGAAATAGCCAAAATTATTAAATAATAAAATGCATGTATAATCATGTGCTATATGTGTGTATATATATGTATACATATATATATGAACACAGACACATATATAAAATATATACAGTAAGAAAAATTAAAATGTAGTTTCTAAATATTAAAGGGATTCTTTTTATATTTGCTTTGCATTTTATGTTAAATTTTATTGAAACATATTTTTAAATCATTCATTTTAGTATCCATTTTTGTCAAATTATAATCTTTTATCACTTAATAATAGAGGATAAGAAGCCTTTTAAGCACATAAAAGCGATGACATTTTGATGGAATTCGGTTGAGCAATAGTTTTATCAAATAATATATTTCTTTTTAAAAATACTATTAAAGAAAATATCACACACAAATTGGACAGAATAGAAAGAAAAATGTCATCTTAAATCATCTGTCCCACCTCACAGGTAACTGTGTGTAATTCTACAATTATACATTGTGTTGATATATACTTAAAATACATGAAATATGGAAAGGATAAATTTATCAATACATTATGACAATTATTTTATGAAAGATATTCATACCATTTCTATAGATAGAAAAAATATAAATGCTGAAGATAGGGATTTCCAAAAGAAAAAATCTAGAAATTATACTATCAATTTAATGATATTCTTTTTCATATTAATTCCTTCGGGAATGCTCATTCATAGAAGTTGTATCATAATCCAGCTTCGTTATGTATTGCAATGATGCTGCCATTGTTCAAAACAATCTTGAATACCTGCTTTCGGCATGATAAGAGTCATTCAGTAGGTTTTGTAAGAAAATCAGTCTTCTTTTGTCAGTAACCAAACCCACCCATCACTGATAAAATTTTGCCACAGTTAAGGCCTGGTACTGCAGGTTCTTAAGGCAATTCCAGAAGATGAGTTGAAATATTGTTTTGAACAGTGGTTTAATTGTTGACATAAAGTGTACAGCCTTCCAAGACAATTGCTTCAAGAAAGATAGAATTGCTTTTTTGATTGTATAAATATTGGTATGCTTAAAATTTTAAACATTATGACAGTATTTTTCCAACACTGCTTGCTTGTGTGGATACTGTATGATGGATGGATGTAGGCATGAATGTTTATTTGGTTATTCCACAGATAAATTCTATCATACTCAAATACTTGTCTGAATGCTAAATTTGAATATTAAAAGTAGACATCATTAGCACAGATTTGAATATAAAACATTCAAAAATAAAATATCATTTAAAATGATTCCTGCAGCTAGAGGAACAGAAAGTGATCTTTAAACAAAATGTCATTATAAGGCAATAAAGAAATTGAAGATGACACAAACAAATGGAAAAATATTCCATGCTCATGGATTGGAAAAATTAAAATTGTCAAAATGTTCATATTACCCAAAGCAGTCCACAGATTCTGTGCAATCCCTATTGAAATACCAACAGCATTTTTCACAAAACTAGAACAAATAAAACTAAAATTTGTATGGAACCCCGGAAGACTCTGAATAGCCAAAGAAATGCTGAGAAAAAAGAATAAAGCTGGAGGTATCACAATTCCAGATTTCAAGAAATACTCCAAAGCCATAGTAATCAAAACAGTATGGTACTGGCACAAAAAATACACCTATAAACCAATGGCGTAGAATTGATAGCCCAGAAATAAACCCATATGTAGATGGTCAGTTAATATATGATGGGGAGCTAAGAATATACAATAGGGAAGGGTGCCTGGATGGCTGTTGGTTTAGGCATCCCACTCTTGATTTCATCTCAGATCATGATTGTGTGGTTCATGAGATCGAGCCCTGTGTCAGGCTCTGCGCTGGCAGTGTGGAGCCTGCTTGGGATTCTCTCTCTATTCCTCTCTCTCTCTGCCCCCTCCCACCTTGTGCTTTCGCATGCTCTCTCTCTCAAAATAAATAAACTTAAAAAAGTGGGGGGCACCTGGGTGACTCCCCAGTTGAGCATCTGACTCTTGATTTTGGCTCAGGTCATAATCTCATAGTTTTGTGAGTTTGAGCCCCACACTGGGCTCTGTAATTGACTGCAGAGTCTGCTTAGTATTCTCTCTCTTCCTCTTTCTCTGTCCTTCCCCTGCTCATGCTCTTTCTATCTCTCTCAAAATAAATAAATAAACTTTAAAAAAATTTAAAAAGAATATAAAATAGGGAAAAGACAGACTTTTCAATACATAGTGCTGGGAAGACTGGACAGCTTCATATAACAGAATGAAACTGGACTACTTTCTAACACCATACACAAAAATAAACTCAAAATGGATTAAAGACCTAAATGTGAAATCTGAATCCATAAAAATCCTGGAAGAGAACACAGGCAGTAATTTCTCTGACATCAGCACTAGCAGAATTTTTGTAGATATGTCTCTTAAGGCAAGGGAAACAAAAGCAAAAATAAACAGTTGACACTACATCAAAATAAAATAGTTTTTGTAGAGCAAAGGAAACTGTCAACAAAATAAAAGAAACCTACTGAATGGGAGAAATTATTTGCAAATGATATATCCAATAAGGGTTAATATCCGCAGTATGTGAAGAACTCCTACAACTCAACACCAGAAACAATCTGATTAAAAAATGGTCAGAAGGGGCGCCTGGGTGGCGCAGTCGGTTAAGCGTCCGACTTCAGCCAGGTCACGATCTCGCGGTCCGTGAGTTCGAGCCCCGCATCGGGCTCTGGGCTGATGGCTCAGAGCCTGGAGCCTGTTTCTGATTCTGTGTCTCCCTCTCTCTCTGCCCCTCCCCCGTTTATGCTCTGTCTCTCTCTGTCCCAAAAATAAATAAACGTTGAAAAAAAAATGGTCAGAAGACCTGAATAGACATTTGTCCAAAGAAGACATACAAATGGTAAACAGGCATATGAAAAGATGGTCAACTTCACTGATAATTAGGGAAATGCAAATCAAAACCACAATGAGGTATCACCTCACACCTGTTAGAATGGCTTAATTCAAGAAGACAAGAAACAAGTGTTGGTGAGGATGTAGAGAAAAGGGAGTTTATTGCAGCATTATTTACAACAGCCAAGCCATGGAAGCAACCTATGTGTCTATCAGTAGTCAAGTGGGTATGGAAAATGTGGTAGAATACACAATGGAATATTATATACCCATAAAAAGATGAGATTGTGCCATTTGAGACAACATGAATAGACCTAGAGTATTAACACTGAGTAAAATGATTCAGACTAGAAAGAGAAATACCCTATGATTCCACTCATAAATGTAATCTAAAAATAACTCAATAAACCAAAAGCAGAAGCAGAACTGTAAGTGGTCACCAGAGGGTAAAGGGGGTGGGAGATTGTGCAAAATGGGGAAAAGGGAGAGGGAGTTACAGGCCTCCAGTCATGGAATTAGTATGTCACAGGAATAAAAAAGCAAAGCATAAGGAATACAGTCAATGATACTGTAATAGCAATGTAATGGGACAGATGGTCTAGACTTGTAGTGAACATAGCATAATATATAAACTTGTCAAATCACTAAATTGTACACCTAAAACTAATGTAACATTGTGTGTCAACTATATTCAGAAAAGAAGGCAATAAAGAAGAGAGAAAATTTAATATCTATTCCATCTTAGAGATGAGAAGATTAAGACCTAAATGATTTTCACAGAGAAAATAACATCTTTTAGGTGTGAAGTAAGTAACTTTAGGTTCCTGTTAGAGACATAAAAAGGGTGAAAATCACTGGTAGCATTTGGGGTTTATATACACCAAGCTATCCTAAGATACTGACTTTTTGAGTGTTTAGATGTTTAGAATATTTTAATTCATCTAGCAATTTTAATATATTTATCAAAACTAGCACAAAATGAAAGATGCCAAATACTACCTCTTCACATTTAAATAGCTACAACCCTTATTTCCACAAGCATCAATCATCTTATACCTGGACAGTCAGAGCTAACATATTTGTCACCAGAATTTACTTCTCTGGTACGTTCTAAAGTAAGTAGTAAGATGTTCTTTCTTTTAATGAAATTCTAAGAATCTAACTTTTTCAATGGCATTTGGTAATACCTCTCAGAACAAGTAAATATGAATAGGTATTCTTTATATAACAAGGATTCTGAAAATATTTTAATTACCTCTTGGATTATCCTAATCAACATTCTTTCTTTCTTTTTTTTCTGTAAACCACTTTTAATGGACTGACAACAGAACCAATAACTCAAAACTGATTAGCAGTATGGGTTCATGCTCATGTGAGTCCTTGCAGCAAAGACTAACAAAGAAGTCATTATATAAGAAGCAAGTAGAAAGTGTGTTGTTCTAGATGGAGTTCCTTTCCTTTGTTTCCTTTTCCATTTCTTCTTTTTCCTCTCTTTCTCTTCCATTTCCTTCTTCTACATGTACGACCTGTATTTTCTAGACCGAACCAGCCTGAAGTAAAATCAAAAGACACAATTCAAATAATAAGAACATTGTCATTGCTGTACACATTTTTCAGTGGAATCTCTGGAATGCCCACCTTCTCCCAGGTTCCTTCCTCCAGCAGTATAATGCTTTCAAAACTATAAGAGGTTGCATCCTAGTGATTAAGGGCACAGACCCCCAGAACTAGCTGCCTGAGAAAAGTCTAGTTCCAGTGCTTAACAGAGGTGTGATCTTGGACATGTTCTAAACCTCTCTGTGTCTCAGTCTCCCTATGGATAAAATGATATGATTTTAATATTAATAAATGTGGCATCACAGAATTATTGTGAGGATGAGTGAACACACTAAAAGCACTCAGGATGGTGTCTTCCACAGAGTAAGCATCTAAAAGTGGTATCTCTTGTTATTATTGTCAACATTTTCTGTGTGCACATTCTGACAATGTTGCAAGTCTATTCTAGTAACTTGAGTGTCTCTATTTCTATAAAACCGACTATAACATTTTTATTTAACTTAATATTTCAATTTCTGAAACTCCCCATGCAGCCGATCTCCACTGGCTAAATCACATTAAGGTTTTTTCCCCTGACATCTTATTGACTAGGATTCAGCTAGTGAACCTCAACTTGCTTTTTCTTCAGAATGGTTTCTTCCTCTATCTGCAGCACTGCACAGTAGTTTGAGAGAGCAGGTCTTAAAACAGAACTGTAACTCCAGTACGTTTAGCTATTGCCTTTATCATGAGATCTTTAAGATGCTCACACAAATAGCTTAGTGGGACAGATACCCAAATACTTAATTTCCCGTTTTGAGCAAGCTGAGTTTTAACCACAGCTGAGTCCTTTAAAACAAAAAACAAGGAGAAGGCATATGTGTGCAAAATCCAGGTCTGCTGACAACTCCTTCAGTAAGTCACGTTTTGGGTCTCACGTCTCTACGAATTAATAAATAAGACACAATTATCAGATTATTTTTCCATATGAAAAAGTTGGAAGTTTCTCCACATACACTGTTCCATGTATAGCACAATATAGGTTTCAAAGTATAGTATTTTCAATTTTAGTGCCAACTTCTTATTTCAGAACTTTAAGATTCCATCCCAACTTCCTCCACATACATGTTTGATCATGTGCTTAGTTTTTTTTTTTTTTATTTGTAAAGTACAGATGATAATTAGTCCTTCTTCACGGAGGTTTGTGAGAGTGAGAGTTAAGTGCCTTAATGTATATAAAGCCTCTTTTCTTAAATGTTTTTAATGTTTATTTACTTTTGAGAGAGAGAGAGAGAGAGAGAGAGAGAGAGAGAGAGCGCACAAGCTGGGGGAGGGGGGCAAAGAGAGACAGAGACACAGAATCCAAAGCAGGCTCCAGGTTCTGAGCTGTCAGCACAGAGCTCAATGCAGGGCTCGAACTCACTAACCACACGATCATGACCTAAGCCTACGTCCGACACTCAACTGACTGAGCCATTCAGGTGTACCTAATAAAGCCTCTTTTAATTGCTACTAGAATCTCTCAAAATGTTATGTCAGAAGTTTAAGATCTCTATATAGCAAAAATATTTTGGACTGAAGGTTTGAAAGTTCACATCCATAGGTTTTGAGACAGTTAAAACCTGTTGAATTTGTAGTGAATTTCCCTAATTACAGTTTGAAATGATCAAATTATTACAGAAAATATAATAGATACCTAGATAATAGTATTTGCATACAAGTTTTTATCTTAAAAATACTTACATTCTTCAGTTTAACTGTGGAGCTTTTACCCTTGAAAAATATTTTTAATGACATGTAACAATGAGTTGTTCTTTATAAATGTATTCTGTTATTGCAATCTCTGGCTTATCTCCCATCCGTATATGCACAATGGCATGAACACACATACTTACATACACAGAAAGAGCTATGCTATTTGTTCTACACTACTGCTAGCTACAATGACAAATGTTGTAACCACAGGATTTTTGTCAATTTTTTTCCTGTCTTTGTCCAACGTAAATTATTTTCTCTTGCTAATAGTCTAAAGAGTACCACCGTGCAAATTTTGAAGACTCCTGGTTCTACTTTCTATGTGATTCAGTGGTCTAACAATTATATTTCCTTTTCAAAAAACTAAACAAAACAACCCTTTTTGGGAAAGTGAAAACACACTTACGAGTGATAGTATGCCTTCCTATTTGTAAAGCCCTGAAATTCTCTAAAGCCTGGAGTTCTAGCAATTATTAGATCACAGTTACACTTTGTCAGGACTACGTGTCTTACATCCTTTCTGGAAGAGAGTAAGACCCTAAGATTACAATATATTTGAACAAGAAGGTGCTAACTTTGCATTATTTTCCATTCTTCTTCCTGTCTTTGTCGGGAGGATGGATCCATGCTGTGCTATTCTCTATTCTGGTTGCCACCTTTGTCATGAGAATGAGACACCAGAATCAGAATGTTTCCTGTGAGATATAATAGCTGCTTTCCTACTCTCAGCTCTCAGGATGTTGTATTTAGTTAGGTTAGAGCCTCTGAATCCCTTAGGGCATCAGCTCAACATTCACCATTCATGCAAGATGTCCTTTTTGCTTGTATTCATCATAAAAGTATTTGATATCTTGGTCAGTTTTGCAGCCCTTCTCTATCTCAAACACACCCCTTAAAAAAAAACCATTACTATTTTTTTCATTATCAGGTCAATCAAATGTTGCAATTTATGATATACAGAAACATACGTGGTTTAATTATTTTTTAAAAAAGTATCTGTCACTTAAAAATATTATAATATTCCAATTACATAAAGGAACATAGAATAATAACTGCTCTGCTCTGGGGAGAAGTGTGGTGTGATGGGCACTTAAAAGGAGTTCATTCCCTTGAAGATGTATTTATTTTGTATTTAGAAAATTTCTACTTTTTAATTTTCATTTTGCTTAGGGTATATTTTTAAATTACTCTTAAATTTGCCTCTCATCCAGGCTAAGATATAAATACTGTGCTGTATTTTTAGACCATGCTTCTGTCCCACCATGAAAAATGAAACCTACAGACATATATCCAAGTAACCACTTATTTTCCACAAATGTTAGGATATATGGAGCCAACATGATAAACATCTCTATGCAGTTGCACTTCCCAATATAGACAGATTTTCATACCCAGGCAGGACAGAGAAAGACGACATGGAAAGCATGAGAAATCCCTTTGGATGTGAGAGTGTGCATGTGAGAAGGCAAAGAACCTTATGGATCTAGCCAAGGGTGCAACTTGCTGTGTTTTATATGTGAGCAGTATTTTTTGAGTAACTTTTGTCTTGGGTTTTAGTCTCTCTTCTTTTATCTCCCAGAAGAAATCGACCTTAACTTGCATTATACATGAACTTTTTCAAGAATTAAAATCAATATGATAGCAGCTTGGGCCAGATTAGTAAGGAACACTAGAACTCTGTGGCAGCTCCATTGGCTCATTCTTGACTCCATGAATTCTGTGATCCCTCTCCTTCAGCATAGTCAGAGATATAGGATTCCCTTCATACCTCATAAAAGCCAAGAGAAGTTTGGGTGCACTGAACTCTTCTGCCTAAATATGAGGGGTGCAGAGTTTTCCATCACGCATCTCCTGATGGGTGCGGAGCAATCCTATGAGGCATTTCCTTTTAGATTCCCAGGTGCAATCATGGATCAAGCTCTTCCTTGCCACTTCAAGACCCCTTAACCAATCTAACTTACTTTCTACCTCTGGGCTTCTATCTAGAAAAGGGAGATCAGAACACATGATCCACTGACAATTTCATTTATCTGTGTACTTCTATCGATATTCCTCACAATTCTGAGGGGCAGGCTCAGTTTTGCATGGGACCTTCCCTATGTCAAACTCTGTGGTGTAGCTTACCAGGTCTGCAGTCATTATGTTGGGTCAACATATTTAAAGTTTGCAAGCTATTATTTACAAAAGTATTCCTAGATAAAACTTTGTTTTTAAATATAATTGTCTTAAAAAAATAAAAATCTTCATTTGTGAAAATCAAAAACATTATATTTCTCTAATCTTTCTGCTCTAACGATCCTAATTCATATCTTCCAACTAACAGTAAACAGAAGGCTTGTTATGAAGGACAAATATTATGTATAAGAAAATGGAAAGAAAATATATGTTGTTATATTTCCTGTTTGAAAGAAAACAAGCTTGTTTAAGAAAAGTGCCTGATGAATAGGCCAGGAGTCCCTATTTCCTAATACGAAAGCACTTTCCACCCCATCACTGCCATCAGGTGCTAAATCACACCCAGCGAGATGGGGCTGGCCAGGTTGTGAGTTTTGTTGCCTCATAGGCCTGAAACGATAGATATGAAGATACAGTGTTATTGTGCCTCAAGACTCGAGAATGAATATCTGGGCAGAAATTTCAGGCTGATGAGTGATGAAGTCATTCTCATACTGAAAGTTATTTTTGAGGGGTGGTTCTGTAACTCAGTGGAGGCAACTGATCCTTTATTCCAGCTTTTATCAGGAGGGCAGAACACTTTCATAGCACTTCTGTTAATAGCCAATGTTAAGGCTAGTTGAGAGGTCTTCATACTTTCGGAGTAATACTGAGGATTCTGTATTACTCTCATGGCTACCAGGTCTTGATATTCAAGGTCTTGGCTTTCCAAATATGGGTCAGCCAGCCTTCCCCCGGGCATATGTGATCAGGGCTAGTTCTAGCTCCAGAAATTGTGTCGAGCTTTCTGCAGAGCAGCCAACAATGGTATCCCAAAGCTACTTAAAGAGTAACTACATTGCTTGTTTTCTTCTCCCCCCGCCTCCTGCCCCCGCCAGGACAATGGGACTTGCTTCCCAGATATTTAATCATCTCAGGGAGACTACTCAAGCTATTCTTCTAAGAACAGGCAAGATCACTTAAAGATAATTTGCTTTTTACCTTTACATAGCTAAGAGGATACTATTAGATCAATTTTTGTTTGAATATGGAAAAGTAGACCTCCTTTATAAGAGATATTCATTTGAAAGTAATGCATATGTCTGTATCGTTATTGGATTAATGTCTGTACTTCAGTAGTTACAAACTCCACTATTGTAGGTGCCTTGTCTATTTGGTTCTCATTGTTTTACTAGTGCCTGACACAAAACCAGACACAGAAATGGATAAATAAATATTTGTGGAATTAGCAAATGAATCAATCTCCTCCAAGATAATGTTTATTCCTGATATATTGTGTACTATTTTGTGCTATTTCTAGCTAAGGAAGAGAGGAAAAAAACACTACCCTAATCCCCAAAGTGATACTGTTTAAGTTGAGATATTTTCCTAAAAATAGCTAGCTGTTAAAGACTGAGATTGATTCAACCTATAAATAAATATTTTAGGAAATGACATGAATTAAGCATACTTCATAAATCAAATAGACCCTTCAGTATTTATTACAGTACATCAGATTTTGTTCTGCACAACATCAGTTCTTGAGGGTTTTGCTGGGTAATCTGTGGAAAAAATAATCTAAAGTCAAATGAATTTAGAACCAGTGAGACAGTTTTATTTATTGAAGTACTTTTCATAGCCAGTGATGGAGTAATATACTCTGGAATACAGTGTCCTGGCATTTCAAACTTGTTTGACCAGGGAATTTTATTTCTCTAGTAACTTTCCTAATACTTATGTTCCATGTTGAAAATATTAGATTAGAAAACATTATAAAATTTCATACCTAAATTCCAGGATATAGTGTAAAGCAATTGATTATGATCATATGATAGCAATTCGTACATTTAAAAGGATTTCACAACCTTAAAGTTTAGTTTCAATCAGATTGTGAACCAGAGAGTAATTGTTTTATTTCCTTGTTGCAGACATCTTAGGACTTTCTAGTTCTTGGAACATAGTAAGTGTTCAGTAAATATTTGTTTAATAAAGGAGGCAGTGAGAGCTATATTAAACTAAAGTGTTGCTATATCGAATGTAATAATTAAGCTGGATTAACAATATATTTTGACAGTCTGAGACTGCTAACACATGGAAGTGTGTGTCATTAAGAGTTAAAAAAATCTCAAATCAAGAAGAAAAATGTGCATACACATTTTTTCTACTGGAAATGAAGGAATAAATAAAATAAATTTTATCAATGTATACATAAATAAAAACACAACATTCTGGTTAAGAAATAGGATGGGCTTCCTTGAAGATTCTACCCTGTCTTGATTTATATAAACTGGATTCTTATTAGTAGTAGCGTATTTTACTGTGGAATAATTTAGTATATTTGGCTTCCTAGTTTTTGTTCAGTTCTGTGGAGTTTACCATAGTTTACCATGGTGACTGGCAAAATTTCAGAGATTAGGCTATTATATTCATTGTAATAGACCCAGGAGCCATCCACAATTGGATAGGAAAATATACCTCGAAGATACTGGCCTAGATCAAAGTAATGACTATAACATCCCAATAAATGATGTTTAATGTAGAGTTGAGGAATGATTATAACAATTATTTTTTATAATTATTATTTTTATGAGGTTTGTCCTTAAAAACTTGGGAATTCATTTAAACGTTTCTAACTTGACTTAATTAGCAGCAACAATCTCCTAAACATAGGTGACGGAAGATTTAATGGAAGGGCCATTTATAAGCTACTGAGTTTTTCATTTTGAGAATTACAATAAGTAAAGAAGATCATAAGTGCCCTATTTCGCCCCAGTGAGCTGTTGAGGGTAAATGTGGTTATATGTGAATGCTATAATATGCTACACAAATGAAAGAAGCATCTTGTAATAACTCATGTAGACAATTCTTAGAAATGTATTTTTAAGGTATATATTGTACTCTGGAGGGAAATGGTTATTTACCTGTCTGCTGCCTTTTTTTTTAGCCTGACGGGCATCTATGGATTTGACCCTTGGTTGAATTATCCCCCTCAATAATACATCAATACAGGGAGTATGCTAGCGAGTGCCAGATTTAAGATAAATAAGAGTCCTGTTAAGGTTGATAGATAATGGATGATACATATATACTTGGGGTTTCTATAATGTTTATTGAGTAACCTGTAATTGATGAGTAATCAGCTACAGCAGAGATGGGATTTAGTTCCATACCTCTGAGGGGGTTATGAGTCTAGCAAGACAGAAAAATCGATGGGACCCTGAAGCTGTTTGCTTTCGTGAACCAAGGAGGTCCATACCTACTAGACCTCAACTTTCATAATCCTGTACATCTCAATGTGGAGAAATTGGGACATTTGACAGCTGTCACTAGGAGTCATGAGCCTCTGCTCTGTGTTTCCTGTGCATAGCTGTCTATCCTGCATGCTTTCTTAGAGGCTCTGTAAAAGCCTGTTCTTAAGAGGCTGAGTGAAGCGTTTTGTCTCATGATTTTGATGAGCATGTCAAACCCAAAAACCACTGCTGTTGGTCAAGCATAGTGGGTATTGTCCTGTGGAGAAAATCTTAAATATATTTAAAAGTCTCCACTTAAAGTTTCTATATTTTTTAATGTTTATTTGTTTTTGAGAGAGACAGAGACAGAATGCAAGTGGGTTAGGGGCAGAGAGAGAGAGAGGGAGACACAGAATCTGAAACAGGCTCCAGGTTCTGAGCCCAACTCGGGGCTTAAACTCAATGAGCCATGAGATCATGACCTGAGTCGAAGTCGGACGCTCAACCAACTGAGCCACCCAGGCTCCCCTAAAGGTTCTATTTAAAGAACTTTTAATATTCTAGAATTTGAGGAAAAAGAGTATAAAATTTATGTATTGTTTCCTGGGGCTGCTGTAACAAATTATCACAAACTGGGTAGTTTGAAATGACAAAAATATATTTTCTGCTAGTTCTGGAAGTTAGAAATCCCAAATCCAGATGTCATCAGGACCATGCTCTGTCTTAAGGCTCAAGGGGAGGATTCTTCCTATTTTATGGTTGTTATGGGCAAACATCAGCATGGCTTGGCTGGTTGATGCATTCCTTCAATCTGTTTCCTTCACATCCCATTCTTCTGTATGTGTCTGTATTCACATCTCCCTCGTCTTATGATGATGACATGAATCATTGGATTAGGGCTCACCCTAACCTAGTATGACCTCATCTTAACTTGATTAATGCAAAGGCCCTATTTCTAAATATGGTCAAATTCACAGATTCCAGGAGGTAGGACTTGAGCATATCTTTTTGGGGGATGCAATTCAATCCATAATCATTCATTATATAATAGATTTCTGTGACAATCCCTTTAACTTTGTCCGTCATTGATTGCTCGATGCATTTATGCATTCAAAAATAGGTATTCATCTGAGTATTTTTCTAGGTGCTCAGAATCAAGTAGATAAAATACATATGCACCCTTCCCTTTATGGAGCTTAGATTCTAATGAGGGCAGGCAGGAATTATATAAATAACTAAATGTAGAATTTGTCTGATAGTGATAAATATCAGAGAAAATAATAAAGCAGAGCATAAAGGTCTAGGCATGCCAGACAGAGATTGCTGTTTTATATGGAGTGGTTGAAGAAGCCTCTATGACATTTTCTGAATAAGGTAGGAAATCATGAGTATTGTGAGCAGGGGAATGAGAAGATTTGAATGATGTTTCAGAAGGATCATGAGGCTTTCCTAAGAGTAGACTCTAAGAGGTCACAGAGATTATTATCAGTAAGTAACAAGTACCCTCCCCTATTGAAAGTGGGAAGAGCATGGGAATTTATGGAAGTTATGGCAATTGAATATCTAAAAGATGATAATGACTTTGAACAAACTAGTAATGGAGATGATGAAAAGTGTTGGGATTCTAATTATCTTCAAATAATTGAGCCAAAAGGATTTCCTGATTTTTGACCCAATCAGCTCAAAGAATAGAGTTGCCATTTCCTCCAACAGCAAGACTGGAGCCGACTATGTGTGGAAATGTGTATGTTTGTGTGTGTACAGGAAGAAAGTATGTAGACTTTCAGTTTTTGATATGCTAGCTTTAAGATGAATATTATAAATCCAAATGGAGATATTAAATTAGGAATTGGGTACACAAATGTAGAGTTCAAGAGGAAGGTGAGAGCTAGACATATGAATTTGTAAGTCATAGTAAAATTAGATTGTATTTATAAGCTGTAAAATTAGATGAAAACACCGTCTCTAATAAATCATTTGACAAGTTCTATAGTGTTTGCAAAGTTACACCAGGTATGGTAATCACAATATCTAAGGCGTTTCTTAACCTGGATACAATATTTTCTCAATAAATAGGACTTTATACTCTGGAAATATTTACTAAAGATGACTGCAGAAGGAAGTGTATTTTATAGGAGGTATTAAAATGGACTAGCTAGCTGACTTTGGATGATTTTCTTATACCCAGTTAAGCAATGACACGAACTAGCTGACTTACTGAGCCCTAATCTACCTCTGTTATTCTAGTCACTAACTTTCTTCTAACTGGAATTCGGATTCGTTTTCCTCTGCTGTATTGTCAGAGCATTTGCCAACACAAAGTTGGCTGTCATATTTCTTTCCTGTCTTTATTGGACAATAATTTTTAGAGAGATATGATGTTAAAAAGTATTACTCTTTGTTCCATAGTAATGTTTTCAGTATAATTAAAAAATAGGCTTTTTTTTTTTTACTATTTATTTGCACTGCTTCTCTACCTTATTCTCAATGTTGAAATCCTTGTTTGACCTTCTTATTTATTAAATACACCTGAATGTTATTCATGGTTTTCTTCACCGAGGCCGAATTCTCAGCGACCTTATCTATGAACTGTCTCTTGATAAGAACGTAAGTGCTAATCCAGTTCCCATAGTTCAGTGTGTTTTCTTGGTAGTACAATGATTTTTAATGACAGTGTTTACTATTTTCCCCTTAATATAAAACACTGAAGGGTATTTCTTCAATTTTGAATTTTGATAAAGAAAGTAGGCACATCCTTGGTAGATTGATTAATCACACTCTGAAAAAGAACTTATAAGAATCTATGCAGTGTTGATACTCTGTGATAAGGTGTCTGATTGTCCTTAAATTTCACTTTTTGCCTTCAACTGTGCTTAATAAAATACATGAGGTGAAAAAAAGAAAGCCCAGATTTTTTAAAATAAAAAGCATACAGTTTTTGTGGTTCAATCTTTATATACTTGTTCAGTAAATCACACTGTTGCAAATGGAATCTAGAAATAGTTAACAGAATGTGATCATCTGGTTCTGAACTATGTTGATATTTAGGATAACACTACCTATTAAATTTATATTCAAATAAGAAAATGTCATCACATTAAAGTATTATTTACATATTCATATACTCCTTCCTTCAGGCAAAGACTCTAGCCTTTCTTTACAGATGGATCTAGCAATAAAACATAAAAACAAACACAGAAAGAAATTGAAGCATTACATAGGAACTAGTAACGTATCATTTCTCCTTCTCAAAAATTTCTACATATCCAATCCTCAAGAATATTCTTGGAATCTAATAATTCAGAATAATTATGAAAAAACAAAATGATAAAATAAAAATAAGGTAGTAGTAAAATAGCCACATCTTTTTTTTTAACCTCTAAGCATTTTATTTTATTTTGTAACTTCTAAACATTTTAAACATTTAAGAAACATCCTTGGGTTACCTTCTATGTATAGTGTGTGATTATCACCAAAATGCCATCAAAATATCAGAGAAACAATATTACTCTGACTACACTAAAGACTACGTATTCCTGTTCTATTAGGGGTCTCATGTAAGGAAGTAAGAAGAAAACTTGGAAAAATTGTAAATAAAAAGAGGAGAAGGAGAAGGTAGGAAGTGGGTGGATAATAATGACTGGAAGCAGGAAGAGAGAAAACGAATAGAAAGACTAAAAAAAAATTCTTGAAATTGAAATAAAAGCTTCCCTAGTTCCCTCTCCCTCACAGTAATGTATGCCCTCAAAATCCATAGCATCTCATTTCCTTAAGGTCCTAATCCTAGTCTTCCCAGGGAAAACATTTTTACTAGATATTTATTTTGCTTTTATCTACCTTTTGCAAGCATCTGATGTGCTTCTTCATGCTTATGGATCCTTGTTGAATTTCACCATGTTTTGTAATAGAAGGCAGAATGTCAGGCCGATAGAGGATCTGTTACATTTCTAAGATATCTTGATTTTCATGAGCTTTAAAACATTTCCTGGTAGTTGATTTTTGTAACATCATATAAGACTTTCCAGTAGTGCAGTATGTTCGTGTTAATCAGTACTGGATGCCGCGGTTTTGTTAGAAGGCAGTATAAGTCTTATGCTCAATAACTGGTGATGGTACCTGGTGTCTTGTCCTGGTCCTTGAAATTATCTTCAGACTCAGGATCCTTAGGAATCTACTGGCCTGTTGTTTATTTCTAAAATTACTTTAACTCTTTACAGTCAAGCAAATATATGTACTATATTATAAAAGTCAGATTGTGCTAAAAGGCTTATAACAATAATAAGAAAAAGGTAGCCCCCTTCCCCCTTCTGGTCCCTACTTCCCAGAGACAGTCACTTTCAATTCTTTTAGACCTAATATCTAGTATATAAGGCTATATTTCTCATTATGTGTGTAGACTGCTTTTTTCTTTATTTTTCATTTAATTGAAATAGTTTTAACATATAACATTGTGTAAGGTTAAGGTGTATACAACATGTTGATTTGATACATTTATGTATTATAATATGATTATGGTGTTGTTATGCTTTTTCTTTATTAATCAATTAAATATAATTTGCTCCCCATAAAGGATATAAAGATTTTAGTTTTTTATACTCTTTCTGATTCTCCCATCCTCTAAGTGAAGTTCTATTGCAATTTTTGTATATCCCTTAACAATATTTTTATTTTGAAATTACTTTAGATTTACAGAAGAGTTACAAATATAGCATAATTCCTGCTCACATGTACCCTTCAACGTTTATTTATTTTTGGGACAGAGAGAGACAGAGCATGAACGGGGAAGGGGCAGAGAGAGAGGGAGACACAGAATCAGAAACAGGCTCCAGGCTCTGAGCCATCAGCCCAGAGCCCGACGCGGGGCTCGAACTCACGGACCGCGAGATCGTGACCTGGCTGAAGTCGGACGCTTAACCGACTGCGCCACCCAGGCGCCCCTCACATGTACCCTTCATCTAGGTTCCCCTAATGTTTTACATCTTACATAACCATAGTCAAGTCTAAGAAATTAACATCGGTAAATACTACTAAATAAACCAGATTGTATTCAGGTTTTATCAGTTTTCATGCTAATGTCCTTTTTCTGTTGGAGGATCCAGTCTAAATTACCACATTGCATTTAGTTGTCATGTGGCCTTAATCTCTTCTGATTGGTTACATTTTCTTCATTTTCCTTGTTTTTCATGATCTTAATACTTTTAGAAAATCAGAAGCTCCTCTGCTAGAAGAGAAGGTGTTGCCTAAAACCTAGCAGAATGCACACGTGCTGAAAATTAGGCGTTTACTCAGAGATCTAAACATGTAGGTCTCTCACCCAGACGCCATGCTGACTGTTAAGGCCCAGAAACTCTACTGTTTCTTATGTTTTATTTATTCTGGTGAGATATGGATATATTGCCTTTTCAACGTATGTTCCTTTGAAATGATGAACTTCGCACGATACACTGGATTTCCCATCTTTTCATTTTCACGCCCATTTTGCAGGCTTAGAAACAAAGAAGGAATGACAGACTAGCTGATGTTCTGCAGTAGCTCTGCAGTTGGAAAGGATCCACAGGACACGCCAAGGAGAGATCTTCCTCTTCTAGACCTTAGATACACTGAAAAAAAAAAAAAAAACCCAAAAGTTGTAAGCACGGAAAGAGAGATAGGAGATACATGTCAGAGGTTTTCTTAAGGTTATTCTATCTCGTGTAATAAGTGCTGTTTATGAGAGATCTTTTATGGCCAGCCCATATAACAGTATGTATTATGATCCCTGTATTGCCCCCAAATTTGCCCGTGTACAGATAATCTCGTACCATGAAAGATATGTGAGGGAGAACGTGTGAGGATCCTGGGGATCACCATGTATTAATCATTTCGGTTATTTTTATGTAGGTAAAATGGAAGTTAGTCTTTGGACACTGGAATCTTTAGGCCGTATAGCAACCCTTACTGGGTGAGGTGCCCTATGCATGCCAGCCCCTCATGGGCAGGGCAATCATTTCTTCTTGCTTCATAAGAATGAAGTCTTTTACTTTATTAAAGAAGAATAATTTTTGTATTCAAGCAGATTAAGTTCAATTTACATTTAATGCTTAGTGACTAATTCATATACATTCTACTCATTTGCCCTGAAATATATTCTACTAGATGATAAAAAGGCAGTTTTTGTCCTTCAGGCATCACCCTCTTTATAACCTGCCTCTTGGCCTTAGAGAAAGCACTGTAATGGTAGAGGGAGTCTCCTCATTTAATTTGATACATCAGGTCATCATCAAAATGTTTATTTCCCGATCCTCCCACACAGAAGGTGACTAAAGGTTAATAAGAACACAAGTGGAAAATAATTAAGGATGAAAATATATACAATAAAATGCAAAACAAATCAGAATAAATAAAGTTTAGTGTGACTGTTAGGTTAAAGTGTCTTGATACTCCAATCATAAAGTGTTTTTTTTTTTCTCTTTTGAAGGACAGAAGAAGCCTGATAGGTACAGTGAAGCTATTCCTTACTGTCATGTCTAGGAAATAATTTAAAGGAAAATGATAAAACAGTAACTAACTTTTTCAAAATTTCCCAGAATCTTAGGTCTTTAGCTTTGGGCAATGTCATAGGCAGATAATACTTTGCTACCATTTTCATCATATTTCTCTCTTTAAATTATTTCCTAGGTTTCTTTCTTTCTTTCTTTCTTTCTTTCTTTCTTTCTTTCTTTCTTTCTTTCTTTCTTTCTTTCTTTCTTTCTTTCTTTCTTTCTTTCTTTTGGAATTTAGGATTAGATTTGTCTGTAAGGTCAAGTAATCAAATACGATAATAGCCAAAACAAGATAGAAGTTACCTCTCTTTTGCATAACGTAAGTCTAGAGATAGCTAAGCCAGAGTATGCAGGCCAGCCTCATGAACTACTCAGGAATTTAGAATCTAGCTTGCTTTTACCATCATCTTCAGCTCATGGCTTCTGCTTTCTGGTTCTCACTGTGACTGCTAGAGGTCCAGCCTTCTGCATTGTGCTGAACTCCAGCCAGCAGGAAAGAGGAAGACAGCTGGAAGAGGGCATGACTCCTTCCTGTAAGAAAAATTTGTGGCAGTCAGAAGTATTTTCAGTCCGTTCCATTGGTCAAAATGTATTCATCTCTAAAGTACAAGAGGAGGCTGGGCGATTTAGTCTTTTAGCATTGTAATTATGAAGGAAGAAAGGGAGAGGTACTTAGGGAAATCTGTGCCCTCTAACATCAGTTTTCTAAAGCTGTTAGTATGATGGAGAGGATATTATGTGGTAAGAAGAATTTATGTAGCGTCGATGATTGTTGTCAGAAAAAGTTCAGGTGACTGTGTCTGTCATGCTCCAGTCTAAGAGGGTAGAGTATGAAATTTAGTCAATATCTATACCTGTTTAGCTAAGCTAAAAATTTAAGAACTCTGAAAACAGCCCCCTTATACTCTTCAGTGAATTTTAATCTCCTGGAATAGTTTTCCCACCAATGCCAACCTTAGATGCTGAGAACCTCGAAAATTCACTATCATTTAGAAGAAGTTCAGATTTAAGGTGGGTCTCACCTGAGAACAAAATAAGTCGAGTTGTAATCTATGCTTAGGGGAAAAAAATAAAGAAATGTCATTCATAAGAGAATGTGTCTTTTTTCTTTTGTTAAGTTTCTTGGACATCAAACGTGCTCTTCTGAGCATCCTGAATAATTGAGTGTAGATTAATAAAAATGTATTATTTTTATGTTGCCCTCAAAGTACAGAGGCTTCAAAAAGAAAGAAATCTGAACCAAATAGATGTGGGATTTGTTTAAAACCAAAATGTTTTCTAAATGGTCCCTTTGGAAAGTATGTTGCTTTGCTGTATCTACTCCCTTGTGTTTGCACTCATATCGAAGGTTTGTGGAGCACCTCTGATTAGCCAGGCTCTTTTCTAGGAACTGGGGACCACAGCAAAGGAGATGTGGGATTTGTAATCCGGCAGGGGGACAGAGCCTAAATAAGTAATTAACTGCAGTCGTAATTAATTATAAAAGAGACATGTGGGGTGCAAAGAGAGCATACAAAAACATATAATAATGTAAAAAATTTGGGAAAGAAAAAAAAAACACTGATTAGGAACAGCATGAAGTTGATGAAATGAGTGTATTTACAATCATGAGCTCATTGCAGACTTTATGTTTAAGCCAAAGAAACTATATGAACAGCGAAAGACTTACAACCAGGTTTCCCCAATCAGCTGCATCAATCAAGATTTCTTTGTGTCTGACTTAAAACAGAAACATTTAGAAAGTGGAGAGACCACAGTCAGAGAAATAATCTCCTAAAACCCTATCTATCCTCCTTGATTGATAATTCCACAAAAATTTAACTTTGTAGCATTGTCAAATCATATTTTTCTCTTTGTAAGAGTCAAGTATAAATGTCTAAGAAAGTCTAAAGATAGTATTTTACTTCTTTATTAATACAATAGCGAGAAATTTCTGCTTTGATATGTAGTTTATCAGTATTAAATTTATAAACTTAATTCATAAGTAGAATAAAATAATAATGATCTTTTTAAAATTTATTTTTATTTTTTAACGTTTATTTATTATTATTGAGAGACAGAGAGAGAGACAGAGAATGAGCATGGGAGGGGCAGAAAGAGGAGGAAACACAGAATCGAAGCAGGCTCCAGGCTCTGAGCTGTCAGCACAGAGCCCTACACGGGGCTCGAACTCACAAACTGCAAGATCATGGCCTGAGCCGAAGTCGGATGCCCAACCGACCGAGCCACCCAAGTGCCCAAAATAGTAATGATCTTTAAGGAGAGAGGGTGTAGAATAGGAAGGACTCTACAGTGTTTCATGGATCGTTAAGTCACCAGAAATAAACATTAAAATGACATTCAGCTTTGCATTTATAACAACTCACCAAAATATAACATTTTGTGAACTTGATCTCAGGCTATTTAAAATAAGTGAATATGATCAAAAGCTTGTTACAAGATTAATTTTGCTTCTTTTGTAAGACATGCAGTCTAATTTTCTTTGTTTCTCTCCCATTCTTAAAAATTATTTGTCATTATTACTGGACTCTAGTATGGTAATACATCAAGGTAATAATATTAATAAGGATATATCTGTGTTGATTTGCCAGCTTTTACTTCGGAGACTGGAGTACTTAGGGTATAAAAGTCCATTGTAATTACTATTCTTTTTTAATTTTTTAAATGTTTATTTATTTTTGAGAGAAAGACAGAGCACTAGCAGGGGAGGGGCAGAGAGAGAGAGGGAGACACAGAATCTGAAGCAGGCTCCAGGGTCCGAGCTGTCAGCACAGAGCCCGACACAGGGCTTGAACTCACAAGCTGTGAGATTGTGACCTGAGCCAAAGTTGGATGTTCAACCTCTTAACTGAGCCACCCAGGTGCCCGTCAATTGTAATTATTGATGCTACTCTATTTGACACGACTTTAAGTCTCCTATAATGAGGCAGTCGGAAAACAGAAAGGAGATTGAACCCTGGATATGAAACAAGAGTGTGAGAGGAAGCAGAAGAATTCTCAGAGTTGTGACAGAAACTACACAGTTGACTCAAAGGCAGAGAAGATGCTGTCTGTAAAGCCAGTCTTAGGTGGGGGCGGGGGAAGAGAGAAGAGTATTACAGATACAGGAGAGCAGCCATGTAGGGCCCTGACCGTCAGCTGCAGACTCTGAGGACCACCATTCATATAGACCATGATGTGTGGAGTACATACCCTCTGTCGTCTTTCCTGGTGTCCTCAACCCTGACAGCTAATGTCAGAGGCAGCAACCTGCTCTGAGATCTCCAGAGAGAGAGGCAGGAAGGGAATGCAACGAAAGAAGTACAGCAGACATCAAGAGTTTCAAAAGCACTAAACACCACATTTCCAACATAGATTGTAGTGAAAGATCTTCAGAGGCAGACTTTAGTTGTGCATCTCAGTTTTATGTCTAGGAGATAATCTCTCCTTCCTAAGTGAAATTTTCCAAAACGGGCAATGGTTCTTACTGGAGAACACTAGAGAACATAAGTTTGAATCTGTATCAAAAGCCCAGTTGTAAGAAGTACAGTTATAAAAAGCTCAATTCTGTCCATTGACCTTTTACCTTTTAGAGGTCTGTGCACTCATTATTTGGCTATTGGGTGTAATATGGCTTTTATTACTCTGCAAGTCAACATTTAAGGGCAGGGCAAACGAGAAGAATCTGTTGCCTCTGCTGGTAGAGATATTTTTGGAACTCTGTGAAAAGAAAACTCCTGGCTTCAGATTCGCAAAATGCTCTTCTGTACATAAAAGATGACACTGCATTTATTTTATGGACAGTGGGAAACTTAAAGCTCATCACCTTACTCTTTTTGCATTGGCTTCTGGGAAGCTCAGTGCTATATTTGTCATCTGCCTCTAGCAAATGTAGATGCCAAAAGAGATCCAATTATGCATTCTAGTCCGGCCTGTAGATTTACTGATATCTTACTTTTATTTTTCCTTTGATCCAATTTCCTCAACCATTTTTTAAAAATTCTTCTTATCATATTTTTGTAAACTATTCCAACATCATCATCCATCAGAATGAAATGTATATAAATCCATGATTAAGGAAGTGTAGGACTTCTCACTAAATATAATAAATACAGTAAATCTCAAATTCAAAGATCAGTTTACATCTTAGGGTCCACTGAAAGAAAAACATCATTATTTTTCTCACTAAATGTTAAAAATTTTCTTCTATTATCAATGATACAATAAATTATATACACACGTACATGTCCTTGGCTTCTAATCACAATTCTAAAATGCAAAACGATCTGAAAACCTTTTTTGTTTTGCAACTAGTTTTATACAAAACATCATTTGAACTGACATAAAACTAAAGTTCCTGAATTATCACAGGCAGTGTGAATAGTCTTAAATTTCTCTGAATCATAAAATGTCTTTGATTATAGGGTACTGTTTTAGGTCCTGTGCTGTGGAATATATGGCAGGTGCACACTATTTCCTTTATAAAATTGGAAAAATTATGACTACTAATACACATATGATTTTGGATCAGGGATTGTGGGCTTGTACACACAGATGTAATATTATCTGTGAAGTTTTTGAAGACTATTTTCGTCACATGTCTAAAGCAATGTGAGGAGGCATTACCCTCTCTCCTTTAGTTTCAAGTCATGATAATTTTTTAATAAGCAAAAGAGAGACGTCAAACCTTTTTAACCTTTGCAGTGTGAGTTGTTCTTACCTAGTTCTGTAGCTTTAAAGGCCACTTGCCATTCAGTACCCATAAAAGCATTATACTTAACTTCTCACGATGAGGAGTTTTGCCCTGTTGCTTCTGTTTTGACCATGAAATATCTGGCCTATTGCAGCCCAATAAGTCCAGTAAGACATAACACCAGAAAGAAATGGCAGTGTCATCACATACCAGAAAGCAGGGGTCCTTTTGTGATGAATGAGAAATATTCTACTGGTGCCACCAATAATAAGTTTTCTGAGAAATTGCATTAATTTGTAAGACAACATAAAGGAATATGATGTAAGCTATTGAATTAGGAAAAAAAAATTAAGAGGTAGGGTGCCAAGTTCAAACTTCTACCATATGAAGGGAGTGGGAGAGCATTTAATTTTATAATGGAGATAGAACTTTAAAAAATCAAAATTTTAAGCAATTATATGCACTTGACACTGTGCAGAGTACTTTACATTTATTATCTCATTTAATCCATATATCACACCTGAGATAGAAACCATTATTATTTGCATTTCATTGGTAAGGAAACAGGCTCAGGTAGGTCATTTAGGCAATAAGTAAGAGAGGCTTCTTTCTGGTTTAAGTCAGCCTCCCTCCCAGGTCATTATGCTCTGCTGAATTTATTTACCTTTGCTGTCTTTCAGTGAGGGGCTGGGAAGCATAGACAGGAAAGGAAAGAGTGATGTAATTGTGGCCACAGAGCTGGCTGTTGTTCTATCCTTGTTAAAAGGTGTACCATGAATGACAGGTTCCTGACCCCTGAATAAAACACAGTAAACCTTGGTTTGAGAGCGTAATTTGTTCCGTAAACATGCTTGTATTCCAAAGCACTCACATATCAAAGCGAATTTCAAGAACCATTGGCTCAGTTGTGATCATGTGATGTTCGGCATCGTGTACTATTCTTATTGCAAGATGTTGCTCATTTATCAGGTTAAAATTGATTAGGAATGTTTGCTCGTTTTGTGGAACACTTGCAGAACAAGTTAGTCACAATCCAAGGTTTTACAGTATTTTGCTATCGTCTTGTCTACCTAAGATCATGGAATATGATACAGAGAGGAGGGAAATCTATTTTGAATAAAAGGAACGAATAGGTCTCTAGTACTCCTAGATGTTGGATCTGGGAAACAGTAAGTGGAGCTTGGGCTGGGAAAAGTGTAGCTCATGTGATTTTACAAATGTGTCACTAGCTGCAGCCCAGGGAGAATGTATTGTCACAGATACTACAGGTTGTCTCGGTTCTTATTCTCAAACCACTGCTGCACATCCCACTTTACTATGAGGCTAGAAAGTCAAATACAATACTTGATTTTCAAGTCTCCCTTGCAGGTAGAGATACATGTGGGACCCGGTTCTGACTAAGGAAAAGCTGGGTAGAAGTTTGCAGAGGGAGCTTCTCCTTCTAAATAAAAGGAGAACGCTCTTCACCCTTCCAACTTCTTTTTCGCCTGAACTTGGATGTTATTCCTAAATGTGTAGCAGACATGTTGTGACCAAAGGAATCAGAAATTCTGGCCAGCTGCCACCTTCCTTCATAAACTTCTCGTTGTTTAAATTTGAGGTCAGTTATTCAGTTTCTTGCATCCCAAGCCATTCCTAATTAACACATGCGTCATTTTATCGTTCTTCTTTTTTACAAAGAAAATTATGCCTTAGGTGACATTTCAGAAGTACGTGATATTAAAGATTATGTGATTTCGTGTTGGCAGTTCCCAGTCCCCCGTGAACTGTGTACAGCCCTGTGTTTATGTTTTAGACACGACAGGTGTTTCCCCCATGCCCCAGACCTACTAGAGTCATCCTCTCTTCTGTGTCTTAGCTTAATGCTGTTGTTTCTGCTGGAAACCTTCGTGGTCCTTCTGAACTGTCATTTCCACGGTGAAGTCTTTTCTAGGTCTCCCAGGACCCTCCCTGCTCTGTTCATATTTTCCTGTACCTCCCCTTAACATTCTGTTTACACCTTTATTGTGATACTGATTCTTTGTATACTTAGACATGTGTTTCCACCATTAAACTGTGAGCTTTTAGAGGGCAGGATTCATGTCACATGTGTCTGACACACACCAGGTGCTCAGTAAAAATTTTGTTGCTGGATTTATAAGTTGATTAAATTTGTCCTCTGTGGAACCCACCTGAAACTTTATTCTTACCTTTCTGGCACATGTCATTTACTTTTCTTCAAAACTGTTTTAATGTTTATTTATTTTTGAGAAAGAGAGAGGCAGAGACAGAAACAGAGCATGAGGGGGGAGGGGCAAAGAGAGAGGGAGACTCAGAATCCAAAGCAGGCTCCAGGCTCTGAGCTGTTAGCATAGAGTCTGAGGGTGAGGCTTGAACCTGCTAACCATGAGATCATGACCTGAGCCTAAGTCCAATGTTTAACCCACTGAGCCACTCAGGCGCCCCATACTTACTCTATAACTCAGTAGTGGGCTACTTGGAGGCATGGGTTCTGTGTTATCATTGTGTTTTGCACATATTTTTAAGCTAAATTCATATTGGATGAGTTGAATTGTACTGTTAACAGTTAATTCATTAAGCATATCTCAATCATCATGTTAATTGCAACTTCCCCTCTGGGGTGGGGGTGGGAGGAGGGGATGAGGGATAAGCCGTAAGTATCCATTTTACTGAAGAAGTTAAAAAAAAATCTCTCCTTTAAGTTAAAACTGAAAAATTACTTTGCTATAAAAGGGAAACCTAGATTCCACATTCCTTGATTCAGAAGTGTCTGAAGGATAAAAAAGAAGAATCTGTTTTCAAGAACTTCCTAGTTTCCCCTCTCTAGTAGTCAGTCCAATTGAAGTGCAATTTAATAAGTTAATTGCAATATGTGATTGACAGAGGCAGGGGACAATGTCTGATGTGAGGACTTCTCTATAAAAAAATTATGATAATAACTAAGGATCCTATTATTTCATTAAGGACTCTATGTCTTGGCTGATGCACAGCAAGACTTTCTCAGAATTTACCTTAGAAGTGATTGATATCAAGCCTGTATTCATCCATTATATCACCAAACCCGAAATGGAGGGAATGTTGATCAAGATCAGTTTGAACCTTAACTCTTATGAGTCTAAGGGTCTAAGTATCACATGGAAATTTGATGGACGCTCTCACTTATCCTGCTAGATTTATTTAGGAACTGAAGCATAAGAAGGTAGTAAGCAATCATGAAATTCACTAGATAAAATAAAACTTACAAAAAAGCAGTTTCCATGATAAATGGAAAAGCAAAGAAAAAAAAAGTCAGGGGGAGCACTTTCATTATGTAACAAAAATGCATTCAGAATAATGAAGGATTTAAAAAAACTCATAATTTTTAAATGTTTATTTATTTAAAAAAATTTTAATGTTTACTTACTTTTGAGAGAGAGAGAGAAAGACAGAGCAAGTCGGGGAAGGGCAGAGAGAGAGAGACGCACACAATCTGAAGCAGCACAGCCCAACACAGGGCTTGAACTCTCAAACTATGACATCATGACCTGAACTGATGTCCAGTGCTTAACCAACTGAGCCACCCAGGCACCCCAGAAAACTCATAATTTTTTTAGAAGAGTTGTCTTTCTGGAAACCAGGAGACTTTAGTTTTAAGTAATTTGAAATAAGAAGTTAAAATGAGGCTGTACCAGAAGAATGCATTTATATTGATCTTTCCAAATGTCAGATAATAACTGCGATAGTTTAGACTTATAATAAATGTTCTTTTTAATTGAGTTTATATACTTTTTGAATTTTAGTAGCTTTATATCAGTTTTCTAAAGTGATTTTTTCCTACATGTTAATTTTCTATAAAATGTTAAGTGGTAGAATATCTCTCAAATTTTTAACATTTTATAGGGCTTAAGAAAACATTTTATCAGATGTAAAACAACTGAGAAATATGAAAAGATTTTCCACATATTAAAGTATTTTTTTCAATAAAATAAAAGGAAAAAATCATGTTGAGTGGTACTTAAACACAAAATTGAATTGTTATGTCAAAAAACTTTCTAAAAAAAGTGGAAATAACTCATCCTTCATTATGCAGCAAGATAGTTGCCTATTCATCTAACCTAAACATTTACAGTAACTGATTTATTCAGTGTTGAACATCAAATCTATTGCAGTTCAGATAATTTCTCTGCATTAGGAAAATGAATAAATTAAAAGTGTGCTTCAGCAATTTAGTCCTCCTAAGCAGAGATTCCGCCAGCTCGGTAGAAGATGTCAAAACCCGCTGATAACTAACAGAGTCAACTCAAGTTTGTGTATCCCGGTCCAGTCTACCTTTCCATCAGGCGGTACATGTGGAAATAGAAAAGCAGCTCTCTAATTAATCAAAGTCAGATGTGCCTGAACGCCTGGAGTTGCTGCTGATCCTTGTCCCAGCTTCTCCTATGTTCTCGCTCTATGTTTTTACCTTGAAAACTTCTGCTCTGAGCTGGGAATGCCTGAAGGGCTTGCACGGTAAGTCAATGTGAAATTATCTCAGCAGGAAGAAGTTGCTTTTCAGCTTAAATGATTTAAGGCAGCAATTTTTCACACTCTCAAACTCTGACAAACGCCCAGATTGCCTCTCATGTCTGACTTCAAAATATTCAAAGAAAAGCTATTTTTATTAAAAACACTCTAGAGAAAATTGTATGTCACTTGTTCTCTGATATAACTTCATTTCTCCTGACAGTGACAATTTTCACCTCAGTACAATTTCTTTATTTTTTTCCAAAGCTAATTCTGCTTAATATTAGTATTTATACAAACTCATATCAACTTGTCTCTGTGAAATATTCAAAGGTGTCAGGTAAATGTTGCTCACTGTCATTCATCTTCTTTGGGTGTTCGAAATGATCAATCGATTTAAAACTACACTTAGTTACTTTGGATATTATTGTTTTATTTGTGAGGGAGAACTTAACAACTGTTAAAACCCTTCGTTTGACAAACCTGTCTGCAAACTGCAAGGATTTCCAAACTTGATGGCACGTGTCTGTTGCCAAAGATAGTAAAAGTTTACATTAATAAATCTATTTGTTCTATGCCTTTAAATAAAGCAGGTAATACAGTGCATGTTTTGTCTTACGCTGCTTACATGTTAATAAGATTACGGTGGATGTCATATTGCACTGAAACATCACATTTGCTTTATTATGAATGCTGGCAGTGCAGAAACATCACATTATAATCACTTCAAAAAAGAAATATATTCTGCATATTTTCATATGTGTTTATAATTCCACTAAACCTCAGCAGAATCAAACTCAGTAGGGACAAGAATGACAGAAGGTTTAATGTTCCAGAGCCTGCTGAAATCTTGGTGCATTGATATATAGCAGAATAGTTAATATGTATAAGGTTACTTGTGGCCTGTGACCTCAAAGCGTATCTTCTGGCCTTATCACATTTCCATGAGAAAAAATAACCAGTAGCATGTGAATTTTCCACAAAGAATTTGGAGCTTTTTTAAAGGGTTAATTTTATTTTTAACTGTGAAAGCCTGAAGTGAAGTGTTTATAAAGGTGATGTGAGCAGTAACCATTATCCAGGTACTGTAGCAATGGAGCAATGGAGCCTTTTTTAAATAAATATATGTACCGATTGCCTACAAGTATGCCTGTTATATTCCACCAAATGTTTCATTTCTAAATACAACCGGACCATTTTTATTTCATTTATATCTGTTACAAAGAAATCAAGGAAAGAATTACCTTGCAGCCGCCTTCTACACACAGTGCTGGGGTCAGGTCAAAGGAAGCACATCAAATACAGCAGAGAAGTACGTTTCATAAATTTCAATGTTACAACAATGCCATACACAGCTCCTACACCAGCCCCTGCCTGAGGACTTGTCATCTTCTCCTGTCTTTGACTTGCAACATTGTTTTCTGTTTGGAAATCGCGACTACTTTGATTTAACTTCCCTTCCTTGAGTTTTATTTACTACCGTTTTTAGCTCACTGAAGGGAAAAATTATTTATATTTTAAGATATATGTAAATATGACAATCTGTGTATTCCTCAGTATCGAAGAATTTTAAAGAAAATTTGCAGAAATATGATGGAATCCGTGCAAAGTTGAGAGTTTAACTTAAGCAATTGTTGAAAAGCCAAAACTTTACTGGCAGAACAACTTTGTGTGCACGTGTGTGTGTGTGTGTGTGTGTGTGTGTGCACACACACGTGCATACACACACACACGTGCACTCATGCATACATACAAGATTCCTCTCAGGAGGTTTTAAATAGCTTATTATGGGTTAAAATCTACTTGGCATTTAAAAATAATAAGAGTATTTAATAAAAATTTGCAGGCTAAGTATATTATTTCTTTTGCATTTTCAAAAGAAGCCATGCTGTATTAATGTTTAGGATTTCTATTTTTAATACAAGCAAAATGTTGATAAATTCAAAATGCTATGTTCATGAATTGGTTGATTAAATGCTTTGTTGTTCTTTCACAGTATGTGCATACAAGTGGAAAGAAAGTATAAGATTGATTTCTTACTAAAATATTTACAACTTTATCTCAATGTATATTTTAATATGGGAAAATAACACTTGTTTATCTGAAGTGTAGTTATCTTACATATATACCAGTGAGATTGTTATTGACCCAAAAGAGTATCTCACATTAAACTTTAGATTTTAATAAAATTTCAAAATGATGCTCTTCTATGTTATTTAGAAATTATATTATTTACAAGAGTACGTAATTTGCTAATTTAAGATCCTACAAGTAATATTTCCAGTTGTTCATCAAAATAAATATTTTACTTTCTATAAAGGGTACCTATAAGTGATAATATACAAATATATGAATTAAATCGTTATATTTGTATTTATTATCCATTTATATGTATCTAGCATTATATTGGTGGTTTTACCAAAACCATTCAGGAAAGTAAATTTAATATTTTTTGTTTCAGTTCTTTGAAAAATAAAACAATCATTTATTACTTAAATATGTTTTTTTCTTTCATCCTCAGTTTCTAAGTGTATCGTATGTGAATAATTGTTTATGGAACATTTAAATATACAGTGTCTTAGTAAAAATTGGAAATTGGATGGAATGCACACACACAGCTCTTACATTTAGGTTTAAGAAATAATTCAGCCACACCACTGTAAGCAATCCTTGGAGTCTACCTTTGTCCCTGAGTCTAGTCTAAACATTTTTGTAATACAAAAAAAAATTATCTGGACTTTTTCAACGTGATCTGTGCCAAAAAATCAAGGAAAGTGATAAAAGCTGGAAGAGAGAGTGTGCATTAGTGAATATTTATATTGGCGAGACCTGAAAATTTTATAGAAGTAAAACAAACACTGCGGTTGCTTATTTCTGAAAGGAAATCGACCTCACTGAATTTCTTTCAGGAAAACATTATTGCCCAAAATGATATAAATCTCAATTGCTATCTCTAACAAATTAACTTGAAATGCTGGCAATGCCAGGGAGCTGCACTAAGTTTTCTCTTGTTTACTTTTTCCTAATCACCATAAAAATCCTTAGTGAAACAATTATTCTTAAAACAATCAGGACAATATATCTCTATAAAGGAGAAAATCGATTTAACAACAAAACTAGATTTATCTCTATTGATTAAGAGGTGTTCAGTGTAATTTTAGTGAATTATGCCTGGCTTTCATTTCCTAGCAGAAATTTTTCAGTGATGCTCGAAAGACAGATTACAAACTGCTGCATAATCTTTTGCGTGCTATTTACCTGCTGTCTTAATCACTGCTTAAAAAAAAAAAAAACAAACACATATACAGGAGACTGAACCAAATATTTATTTTCTGTTACGTGAAACAGTATTACTATTGTGTGTGACTTAGTTAATAGGACTTACCTAGGAACCTGATGTCATTTCTTTTTTTTTTTTTTCAATTCATTAGTAAAGAAATCAGGTCTTTATAAAAGGATTCGGTGTTAAAGAAACAAATCCAAGTTCATATTATGAGAACAGAATTAGAAAGATTAAGAAATAACATAATTTTTTCTTCTTGAATGAAAGTAATTTTTAAAGACATTATTAACACTTTCATATCTGAAACTTCTCAAGCAAGAAGGGAACAAAAAAGAATTGGAGGCAGATTAAGTCAAATTTAGTTATGCTGTGCTATATGCCCTATAATTTGTGTATACCATTTTGAGAGAAGCATAAAAAGATGAATGTTCTAAAAATATCTTGGAGATGGTTTTGTTGTTCACTTAAATACTTGGGTGAATGAATCATAGTGGCTCATATCTCTTTCAGCAGTAATAAAAATATCTAAATGTGTGTAGTCAATATATTCTCAGAATATTTCTTATTATGAAATATTATACATTTTACTCCTCTCCTGGAAGCATTAGAAAAGTTTATAAATAAAGCATTCCTTATTTAGAAAAAGTACAATTAAGAAATTCATATTCATGTAAGAAGTTTAAATAAAAAATATACCTATATACATATAAATACAGATAGTTGAAAGATACTTCTTTGTAAATCTTAAATTGCATTTTAATAAACAAGTAAAATAATGTTATCTAGCCAGTAGATATCAATTCCCTTCTCCTGTTTTATAAATCATAAGTTTACTTTTATTATAAATAATGTAAATAATGTGACTGCTAAATCAAAAAGATGATAATAACATGGTTAAGATGCCAATGTGAAAGACTAACTCACTTTACTATTTTTAAATTTGGATTCAAATTTCAGGTCAGTTAAGTTCATTTTGCCATGTATTCTTAATGTGAAGTCCACGTTCCATAGCTGTTCAAAAAATAACTTTATTCTGTTACATTAATAATAACTTAATTGCTGTCTTCCACCGCACTTAAAGATACTGGTGGTTTCTTGTGCATTCCTGCAAAGGGGTGTTGATATTGGAAACTGTTATCTTCAATTCTAACTAAATTTATAAAAGCTTCGTTGACATAAATAAGACTCTAACATCAAAGCAAAACATTTTATGAAATGGAAAAGTTTTAATTCCTAACATTGAAGTAATATTCTACTATAATATTCAGTAATCATCCCTTTTAAGCCATTGACCCTTAATTAAAGCAAAATAAACAGAATAAATGAGTTTAGAATGTTAAGTATATATAAAAATACTTCTGTTGAAAATTGATATTCATGAATCACCTAAGCTAGTGAAAATAAAATTGATCCTATAAATCTAGGCTGATTATAATTCTATTTATAACTTGTCATTCTGTTTTTCAAGTCTAATAACACTAATATGCATGTATTAGAGTATTCATTATGATATTGAACTATAACTTTCAAATTGGGCAAGTAAAACTTTTAGTGTACAATTTTCAATTAGTTTTCATATAATATGAATAAGTAATCTAGGATATCATATTCTAGTGATGGTTTTCCCATTCTATTATACAATTTTATGATTTCATAGTAAGATAAGTAAGCATCATCAAATGTAAGTAAACTGGACTACTTGTATACTTTATGTTTCTTTGAAAAAAAATTGAAAATAGAGCTTTTTATAAAAGAGGCAGTTCTTAAACTGAATTTTAATAAACCAATAAAATAATGTTATTGTTCAATAGGTAATAATTGCCTTTATATAAACTCAAAAATATTGTTTAGAGTGATTAATATACAATGCTCCATTATGCATCTGGGAGTGTTGATGCATAATTTTTAGTTCTAATGTTATTATGTAATTGAGAGAACATGTTCATTTGCTCTAATAACTACTAAGATGCACTTAATAAGATGAAATGTAATAATACTTGTAATTTAATCTATTCATGGAAGTAATTTTAAAAGTCTACCACTCTCCTTAATGTGGATAACATTCATAATTTATAAAGTGTTGTGATGCAGAATTGACAATGCCATTGTTTTTTTACACTTTGAGATGATTCTGCAGCCTTCATATCATCTGCATACCAACCTCAGGATTATCAAGGGCAAACAAAAGATAATTAACACCAGAAACAGGCAAATGCAGGAGCTATCGACTGAGGTTCTCATTTAATGCAAGACTTCTGAAAACCAGAAAATGAAATTATAGAAGAGCTTGTCTCTGAAAAAAATATTTCAATATTCTCTTCTTTATATACACCTCCCCAACCCCACCTCAGTTTGTAGAAGTAACGTAACTGACGGCATGGTCTCGAGGTGATGTAGTCATCATGTATAACAGAGTTAGCAAAGGTCATTTTTTAAAGAGTGAATTTCAAAATGTATACGTTTTATAACTGTAGTTTCTTTAATATCAGTCGTAATCATGGGTTTATTTATAATGTGTGTATAAGAATAGAAAATACTGTCATAATAACTTCTATCATGTTTTCACATTTACTAACTAGAGTACGATAAGAAGGAATTTCATACAATTAAATAGACTATTTTAATCTTAGTTACAGTTTATATAGCATAATATACAGATATTATAATGTGTTTAAATGATGGTTCCAGTTCATCACAATCTTATTTGTATAAAATTACTGGCAGAGAATATGCTATGTTAACCTTGATTATATCACTGTCTTACTGCTTAAGTGAAATTATTTATATCTTCCCAACTAAACGCCCTTTAACTTTTCATAAATCATCACTATTAGTATGATTCACATATATGGCTATTTTCACTTTACAGTACAATACAGGGCAATCATTAAACGTTTTAAAAATTGAACTTCTAAAGTTCTAGAATAACAATTATAAAATTATATATGAAATAAATAAAGTGAGTTCATAATAAATTCAGATGTTAAAGACTTTTTTAAATGTTAGGCTTCTCTGATAAAATATCATGTTATTAATAGTTTTATCTGAAGTGTGTAAATTAGTGACAAGCCTCAAGAGTTTACAATCATAAAAGAATCATATTAGAACATGGCATTTATCACATAGATTTTTATATAACATGTATATAATTACAATGTAAATCTTTTGGAAATAATTATGCATTGTGGAGCTCTGATGTGACACAGTTGTTCGTTCATTTCCCAAACACCACCGTGAGGTATATATTCCATAAAACCTCTGAATTGGCAACATGATTGAGAATACTTTATTTCTTTGTGAGTTAATTTTTTTTCTTGTTTTACATTAATACCAATTATCTGCACAACTTTCAAAAGGTGTCAAAAGACA
This sequence comes from Felis catus, assembly GCF_018350175.1. NCBI lineage: Eukaryota > Metazoa > Chordata > Mammalia > Carnivora > Felidae > Felis > Felis catus. Next base: position 133,879,100 of record NC_058369.1, on the reverse strand, counting down.
TTATATGTCATTTATAGTTTAATTCATTTCTACACAGAACTTGAGTTAATTGTGCTATATGATTACATATTAAAATATCAAACCATTGTCTATAAAAGAATACAACGTTTAAGATAAATTTCTTATACAACATGATTGTTAACAGAAACATTTGAGTCATATCTCCAGCTTCTTCCCACTAGCTCCTTCCCTCCCCATAAATGTTTCTTGTCCTATGTGCTAGGGCTGCATCTTTGGTTTTCTACTTACTCAACACATCTTCTCACACATCTCATTTAATGACCACAGCAAAGCCAATCTTCAGCTAACAGCTTATGTCCTGGAACTTTCTCCTAAAATTTAGGCCTAATAGGTATTTTCATCTAAATATTCTCTAAAATAAACCTGTATAAAATATCTATCATTTACCTTCCATTTTTCTACAGTCTAACCAGTGACATAAGCCAAGAATCTGAGTCATCCTTGATTTCTCTTTATTCCTTACTTAATCAATCAAAAAGCCCCACTATTCTATACTATAAATGTGGTCTTCATTCCCACTGCCACTTAGTATAGGCCATCACAATTTTTGACTTCCTGAGTTTTCTTGCTTTTGTTAAAAAAAATGTTTATTTTGAGAGAGAGAGAGAGAGCACAATCAAGGGAGGGGCAGAGAGAAGAAGAGAGAGAATCCCAAGCAGGCTCCACACCAGCCACGAGTGCAGAGCCCAGTGCAGGGCTTGAACCCATGAGCTTTGAGACACTGACCTGAGCTGAAACCAAGAGTCAGACACTTAACCAACTGATCCACTCAGGTGCCCCCCTACTTGTTCTTTCAATTTCAAATTTTACCCTGCCCATTCAGTCCTCTAAATCAGGATCAAACTTTTCTGGAAAGGGCCAGATAGTAAATATTTCAGGCTATGCAACCATATAGTCTCTGTTGCAACTATTCAACTTTGTAGTTCTAGCTGGAAAACAGCCATTAACACTTGTAAAAAGATGGATGTGGCATGTTCCAATAAAACTTTTACCAAAAAAGGCAGCAGACGGATTTGGCAGGTCGGTTGTAGTTTCCTGATTCCTGCTCCAAACTGCCCCCAGAGTGAAACTTCTATATGACAAATCAGATCTCATGGCTAGTTTATTTATTCATTACTTTTCATCACTTGCAGAAAAAAAATCCATCCTTCTTAGCATGGTACAAAAAAATCTGTGATACTGCTCCTACTTTTCACTGCCACTCCCTTCCCTGCACACATACTCAGTATTTCTTCATTCTCATCCATTTGTAGTTGCCCAGACCATCATTCTCTGTATCTTTGTGTCTTTGCACAAGTGATGGTCATTATATGGGATACAGGAGAACCTTTTATTCTCTTGTTTCTGCCTTTTTACTCAGGAGGACAAGCACCATGTTGTTTTTGCCTTTGTATCCCCAGTGCCTGGTCCAATGCCTGTAAGTAGTTTGTTAAATGAGTAATTGATTGAATAAATACATACGATTTTATAAAGTACATGGATTTTTAAGTACTATTTTTATTTCTTTTTATTTCAACCATTCAAATTAATTAACACTCTAAACTTATGTAGTCAGAAATAGTAGTGCACATGTTAGATTTGGACAATGACCATTCCACCTAAAAATAGAGATGCTTTTCCCCTCCCCCTTTAATATAAAATGATTGATATTTGATATTTAGTATTATTAATACTATATATAGTATTACAAGATTACAAAAGTAGAAGTTACTTTTCTTCTAAGATTACAAAAGTAGAAGATAAAAAATTGAGGAAGGGGGCGCAAGAGAGCCATTTTATAAGCTGTCAAGCAATGAGTTTCAGTGTCACTTCTGTCCCTCTGAATAAATGTGTGTGTGTGTAAATATATATGTATACATTTATCATGCATACTTGATAGGTTTTTCGAAAGCTAATAGTGTAAATGTAATGCTAAAACGATGCATTACTTGACCTCCTTTTAAGAAAAAAAATGTTATTTCAGGATACTTAGTGTCATGGGTTGATCATTATAAAGTTAAGTCATAGAATTAAAGATGTGAGAAGGTGCCAGGTAATACAGAATTCTGGGCAAATGAACACTCTGTAGCTGAAAGTAGACTATGCTGGGAATATTACAAATACACCAATCCCTGTGTTAACTGAATTTTTTCAAAAAATGTTCTTCTTAATAAGAACAGTGTTCTTAGGCAACGGTGTTGCCTTTGCATATAATTCTAGGTAATGTTAGTTAATAATTTAGTGATTAAGATCTATGATAAGTCCTCATTAAAGAACATATGCTAAATTACTGTCAGAAAATACCTTCACACTTGAGCAAAATGCAGAATTGTTCATTAATATATAAAATATAGTATTGTCAATTGGTATTCTATATATTTTTATTATTAGTATATATGCTTACTTAAAATATTATTACATATAGATCTATTAATAAATTTAAAAAGACCTGTAGATTTAGGTGTGTAGCCCCCGCAGAGTGACTCTGGTGACTTGAACAGTTTATTTAAGATAAATAACCACTGATTCCATTGCTTAATCATACATCTGACTATATCAAATAAGTTGAACTGTTCTTTTAATTTTGTAGTGTTAAACATTAGTCTAAGTCAAGACACGTAACAAAGTACATAACTGGTTTAACTATTTCTGATAAAATGACTTATAAACATACCGATTTGGTTGAATGGAAATATTTACCTAAATCTAAAGCTATAGTCTTCTCAGTTTACCTGAAAAAATTTTCAGTGAAGGAGATTTTAATTATGTATGTATTTTAGTTCTCTTTAAAAATGTATCATGGCAGTTAAATATGGCCACATATTCTTTGACATATGTCCCTTCAAGAGATAGGTCTGTTTTCTCTCTCTTGGAATCTGAGCTGGTCTATGACTGCTTTGATCAAGAGAGTATGTTGGAAACAATGCAATGCTATTTCTTGGACATGACTTTAAGAGGACTGGCAGTTCCACCTTGGTTTCTTAGAGTCCCGAGTTGCCATATAAGAGGTCCAATTTATGTAAGAAGTTCATGCTGCAGAAACCATGTGGAGAGGCAGTGGGGATACACTGAGAGGAAGAGTGGTGCTAATGAGTTCAGCCCTCCAGACATCCTCATCAAGGTTCTGGAGGGTAAATGAAGCTATGTGGGGCTTCCAGAACAGAGCAGTTACTGGCAGAATACTACCAAATGACCTCAGTGATGCCAATGGAGCACAAGAATTGCTCAGCTGAGACCTATCAAAATTTGTGACCCACACAATCATGAGATATGACAAAATAGTATTTTGGGCTAACATGTTATGTAGCAATAGATAACATAAAACAGCCACTTAAGCATCTTAAATACACAAATCATAATTTATAAGTAATTACTGAAATTGTAGGATTAAATACTATAAAATGACTTTTATCCATGCAATTCATACAATAAATAGCTATATCTTAGTTCAAAACAACCTCATTTCTCTATTTTAAGATACTAAAGAACTTGGATGACTAATAACAGTTATTTAACAGTTATTTGCATGATCTTTTTACTCAAAAGGAAGATTCCTATCAAAAATTAAGTTGAACATATTTTATTTATTTAGAGATTTATCTTATTGAGCATTTGGTGTAGATTATCTTATCCAAATGATTCATATATCCCCCTAAGTTAGGCAGGCAAGTATCACTATTTTCATTACAGACGTGGAAAAACAGGGACTTATAGAGGATATGGCTTGCTTCAGATCGCCCAGGAAAGTGAGCAAACCCATTCTAGAATCCAGTTTTCAGAATCCATATTCATTTCTAACTTTATCTGCATTGTGTCTAGTATCAGGCAGCCTATACATGAAACTTCTGTGCCAACATTTTGTGTAAAGTCTGATACATCTCTCAGGAGAGATACCAAAGAGTTTCCTTATTAATAAGTTAACTTACAAGATTTCTTCTCACAGTGATAGGAATTTTCTGTCTAGTCAGAGGACACTTTTTAAAGATAATTTTAATGCTGATATATTAACATATGGAACTGTTGTCAGACTAATTATCAGGGATTTTGAAATAGTAACTTAGTGTTTTTAAGCAAGGTATTTATATTTTATTTCTATGTTTACTGAATGTGAATTTCAGGATTTCAAAAGTTGGGCCTGATTTTCTCCTCTAGTTTTCTTTAAAACGGTATGATGGTCTCTGTGCTATATTTATACACACAAAAATCAGCCAACATGTGAATTAGTCAACTACTGAAACAGGTTGTTTTAGTGTTATAGACCTAAGCTATAAATTCATATCATCATCCAATTTTCTTCTTGGGTTCTTTTTACCTTTTTTCCCTTAAAATTTCCTTCTAATATCCCTAATTATTCCCACTGTACCAATATTTTTAGAAAGTGATGTTCTTTCTCATTGTTCACATTCCTTAAATATCAGTAAATTATCATCTCTACCTCTAAGCACTGCTTCGCCATGTTCTATCAAGTGAGATCCTGTAAGCTTTCTTCTTTAATTACTGTCACCTTTTCTCTTAATCGTTTTGAATTTTTGAAACTTTTTTTCATTTCCCTTCTCAAATTTGGATACCTAAAATTAAACATGCTGTTCAGCGAGTTTTTTCACTGTAGCCTTATTCATCTCTTTACAGTATTAATCACAAGATTATTTGCCACTTTTAAGGTTTTCATTTTCAGTCACGTCCTAGTTATGATACCTTCAAAATAATTTAACTTCCATAGTTTAAGTATAAGCCTTCAAGTCCATATTAACACCTTGAATGATAAAGTTTACACTGTGCTAAGGCATCAGTAAAATAAATGTTTATGTGACAAAAAAAATGGGAAGGATTTCTAAGAAATCTGAGAAATACCTTACCTGAAGTTTTCTGAAACAAAAGTTTATGAATTGCTGGACAGTGAATTGTGTGTCAGGTCATTGGCTTATTTCAGTCCTAGAGAAGTTGCTTTTTTAAAATATTCCAGAAAGGCTGATTGTCTTAAGATAGTTTCTTATGTGTATTACAGGGAACATACACATTTTAAAACTTAGCTCCTTTTTGTGGTATATGAATGCATATGTATTTGGCTAATGTATATAATTTTCCCTCTCCTCAAGATAATAGTGACAGAAACAAAACTGTGGCCCTAATCTGAATAATATTATAAACAAAAATAAGTGTAAATGCATTTTTTACACTTCGTTCACTGGTAATGAAGGCAAGACATACTTCTAGTCATCTTCCCATAAAATTTTGTGCCTGTACACTTTGTCACTTGGCTGCTCTAATGATATTTCTTTAATTTTAAGAATTCAAATAGGGAGGTGCTATTAAATATTTGGAGGATGTTGAGAAGCTGGACACAATATAATAGTGGGAAGAATGGATGAGCATTCTACTTTCTAGGAAAATAGTGTTTCAAAATATTCTGCCTACATCAGAACATTTTCTTGCCTAAATATTTTTTAAACAATTTTGCATTCTGGGGGTGTTTTTTTCTTCATATGTCTTTCTTTTGGGGAGATGGTATTCATTTGGGTAAGCAGTGACTACTGCCAAGCACAAAACTAAATAACAGAAAGAGAAGTTATAAAACTAAGAAGATACGTTACAAAAACCGAAAGCAGCATTTATTAGACTTGACCCAGTTAATCAGAATAGAAAATAGATTCTACTTTTTCTTTGGTTTACCAAATCTCATGTATAATTGTGGACCTGTGAGAGCAAGTCAAGTGGCCTCTAGTGAACTAGAAGTCCTGTTTGTTCATCCCTGGTTCTCCTCAAACTTTCCAGTAGTTGTATTGACCAGCATGAAACTAGATTCTCATAGGGCATACATTTCATGAGGATAGTGATTTTGTAAGAATAACAGCTGATACTTACTAACAATCATTAACTGATTAAGTGCTTTGATAAGTACTTACTGTGCGTTAATGCATTGAATCATCATAACAACTTTAATCATTATCATTCTCAATTTATGAATGAAGAAACTTAGACCCAGGGAGGTTACGTAATGTTCTACTGCCTGACTGTCAGCGATGTGTGGAGTTGGTAACTAAACCCAGGTGGTCTGGCTTCAGTCTGTTTTAATTACTCTGGTGACTTGTTTTAAACTTGAGAGTGCATCAGAATCACTTTGAGGGATGGTTAAGACACAGATTTCTGGGCTTTGCCCCCAGAGTTTTTGATTCAGTATGTCTGGAGAGGGGACCAAAGCTTTCTATTTCTCGCAAGTCCCCTGATAATTGTGATGCTTCTGGTCCAGAGCCCACACTTTGAGAACCACTGTGTCACACTATACCAGCTCTTAGGAATTACTCTTGACAAGCCAGATAGCATATAATTTTAGGTTCTATGAAATTTTGCTTTAAGGATTTTTAATATTTACCTTGATCAAAGCAAATAGTGGATCAACTTGCAGTAATGGTATGTTATAATTAAGCTAGCCATTAGGAAAAGCAAGCAGGAACAAATTCATTCATTCAATAATCATTTATTTAATTGCCAATCATGAGTTTAGGGGCCTGAAATATAATGATGGAAAATTTATTGACCTTGCTCCCAAGAAATTCACTTTAAGGAGACATACAAACTAATAATTCAAAAATAGTGTAGTAAGTGTTGCAGTGGTGAGGCAAGAGGGTGTGAATTTAAAGGATCAGAAAGTTAGAGAGGGAGAGAGCCAAACCATAGGAGACTCTTAAAAACTGAGAATAAACTGAAGGTTGATGGGGAGTGGGAGGGAGGGGGAGGATGGGTGATGGGCATTGAGGAGGGCACCTGTTGGGAGGAGCACTGGGTGTTGTATGGAAACCAATTTGACAATAAATATCATATTAAAAAAATACAGGTAATTATATCAAAAAAATAAAGGATCAGAAAAAGTTTCATGGGGGAGAGTTATTGAATTGTCTTAACAGTGGTGCATTTTCTGGTGAACAGGGCACATGCAAAGTTACAGAGATGAGAAGAGCATGTTGAATATTGGAAACTATTAAGAATCTGGTTGACCATGGAAGCATGATGACTTTGGATGAGAGACCAGTGAGAGGTTTTAAGCAAAAGATAGATCAATGGGTTTTCTTGGAGGTAATTCTGGCAAATGCAGAGTTAACTGATAAAACCTAGAAGTCATTTGGAGGACAGTTTAAAGCAAGGGACCTTAGAGGCAAGGAGGCCATTCCAGGCAGGAAGGGTTGTGGTAGTGATCTAAGATACTAGCTATGGGGTTAAACAGAAAAGAATAGAATAGATAAATAAATCATGCCTGAATGGTGCTATTTTAAGTATGCACATATTTTAACTCAATCAATACTTAGAAGAAACCGGTGAATTGGGTGCTATGATTTTCTCTGTTACACCAATGTAGAAACCGAGGCAAAAAGAAACCATCATTTTCCCAAGGTCACACTGCTTGTCAGTGGTAGAGCCAGGCTTTGAACCCAGGCATTCTGGCTCCAGAGTCTACATTTATAACCAGGGCTAGTGATGGACTGGATAGGAAAACATCTAGTGAGGAAAGCACCTAGCACATATTTAGGTCAATAAATATGTCACAATATCCAGTGGTTATAGCCTGGCCAACTAGTCCATTCAGGTGACGATCTAGTGGAATTAATAGGAAACTATACATCTGTTTCAGCAGGTTTCCTTTATTATGACTCTAAAAGGCTGGAGTGAACATGATGCCTAACAGAGTGAGACAGACGTCTCCACTAGTGCCATTATCATGCTAGCACAGGGACAGCACATCTTCCTCTGACCTACCACTCTAAGGTTACAGTTCTGACAACAACTATTAGCTTAATGCTGGGACTCTCAGCCCCGCTTCAAATTTTGTTCAGTCAACATTTACCAAGGGCCTGCCATTTATTAGACATTTTTGTAGGTGATAGAGGTGTAGAAATGAAATAGGTATCGTCCTGGCTTGGGAGAGTCAGATATGCGTGTGTACATTTCATTATAATGTAGTGCAGTGGTAAGGGGAGTGTAGGGAGCTACCAGTCATTAACAGGATCAGGTTCAAGCAACACTCTGGAAGTATGGCCACAGCTACCAAACTTTTTATCACTGCCCCTCTCTTTCACAGTGAAGAAAAGCAAAATGAAATTGAGTAAAGGAAAAGGAAAGGGAGGAATTGTCATTGTAGTTTCTCCAGTCTGGTAGACTTTACAGTATCAGCTCTGAGTCACAAGCTCGTCCCTAGACAACGAAGTAGATCAGTGTTGTAGGAGCAATATTAATGCATCTCCAACACTGAAATCTATTGAAAAGACATACCCTTCTTCAAAAGTAAGACAAAGGTACAACTTTGTAGCTTTAGTCATTTTACCATCTGGAAAGGAAATGCCTCCATTTACCAGACCTGGCTAAACATCCTTAACAGGGAAGTTACAAAACAGGCCAAAAAAAAAAAAAATGTACTTAGAACTTTCTTTTAGATACTGGTTTCTGTGGCTTGAAAGTTCCGAGGGAATTTTTAGGAGTTACAATTGAAAATATAGGATATCAACGAAACAGTTTCATCAGATAAGAATACACAGAAGAAAACCTTGCACAATAAATCTCTGACTCTGATGAAGGGAAAATGATTAAATGGATTTGCGTGTTGTTTTGAATGGACTATGGTTAGATACCGTTCATCACATGACTAAAAAGACAAATGGTGCTATTGAAAATACTAAACTTTAAAAAGTCATTTTCTTTTCTTCAGTAACTAAAAGAAGGTAAGGAAATATTTTGAACTTTCACACTCTTTGGAATATATTCTGAAGCCTCAAGCCTTTACCAATTTAGAGAATTCTGCAGATCACAGAGAGCAAAATGAGAATTGAAATCAAAACAAATGCACTTCATTCCAAAACACAAAATTTATTTCTAACATTTTATTGAGGGTAGTTGTCTTAAATTCTCAACAAGATTATGTAGATTTTGCATT
>NC_058369.1:133120180-133145180 GCF_018350175.1 Felis catus | reverse complement strand
CCAGCTTCTATCAGCTCTAATCTCGCAATTCTCAGTATGGATTGTTCCCTAGGGGTAGGTTAGAGACTATGGGAAGTGGCCATTATAAGACCATTATTGCACTCTGTGGGGTAAATCATGAAATTATATTGTAGCCAATACAAATAAAAAGCCAAGGAGAGAGTTTGTCATTGATATTTAATGAAACTGACATTACTGTGTGTACGTTTTATGTGTGTAAAAAGTTGTGTTAAATCCAAAGCACGGTACTACTGATGTAAGGGAGCCATTGTAGTCTGCAAGGTATTATTTATTGTCCTGCACAAGATATTATTAAATAAAACTCTCTCAGGAGCCCTGAAATAACTAATGTTATTTGTTAAAGAATAAATTATAAATTAGAAAAGTAGGGCTTCTGATATATGCATATGATGAATTTGCAGATACTTTTTTATGTGATGAATAAACTATTTGGTTCATGTGCATAAAATGTACACCATGGAGGTACTGGAATGATGTGCAAGCATGCGCTCGGGCGTGTGTGTGTGTGTGTGTGTGTGTACCTATAAATGATTTCAGGATAGCAAAGTACTGAAATTATAAAAGCTGTTTATGAGGATCATTTCAAAGACAAAACCAATTATTTTGACTAAAAAAATCTACCAACTGAATTCAACAACTACTTTACCTGAAGGTTTCATTGAACTAGCCAATAGTCTGAGTAAAATGACTGATAAACCAACTCGTTAGTATGGTATCACATAGACATGTCCAGAATTTTAAACACTTATTAAATCTAATGTTAATATTCCCAAAGTACCATCTAAAATATACAAATGAAATCTTCTAATAAGATTACTTGTGAAAGTTCATATTCATTTAATGACTTTTATTAAAAATGACGTTTGGATTTAATAATCACTATAAGTTGAATTTATAATTTTAGATTTTCCAGGTTCAATCTGGGATTCAGAACATTTTAGTAAATGCTAAACTCTAAGTACTGGAAATAATTAGAATAAACTCCTAAGGTTAATATGATAGAACCTTTTTCCAATTAGGTCCTCATAAATGACCTATGAATATTCAAAATTTTCAAGCTTAAATAGCTGAATATTTCTAAACAGATAGTTAACAGCTGGTAAGATATACATAGATATCTAGCACTGTTTTATGGGATTACCCTCAAGTCAATTAATATTATTTTGGGCACCCCATATTTTAGCTAAAGATGTGACCTCATATGTAGTTGGCGTGTCCTAATGTTCAGGGCTCTGAGAAGACGTAAGTGGTCTCCCTTCTCTGACTCTGTTTCCTGATTTCCTGCCACACTTTTTCACTGGCCCCTCAGCTAGAGTGCTGCCATATCATGGGTATCCAATTCATTTGGGTTTACTTTTCCGGGTTGGATTTTAACTGAATAAGGAACCTGTGGGAAAGTCTCAAGTTCTGGATAAAGAGGAATATCAAACAGGATGCATTTTTAAAACACACACACATAGAGATAATTTTTTAAACACGATAGCTATGAAGGTATGTTCTATTGTATTTTTGAAGAATTTTACTATGCAAGGGCTAGTTATTTCATTACATCACTGCCTGAAGTTACATCTGTCTGAAGTGAGACAAGAGGATGAGACAGGATTAAGCCAAAAACTCTCAGCCATTCTCAACAGGTAGGACTCACCTGACCCTTGAACAACAGCATTTCTGAATAATAACCTTTATTCCAGATGCCAAATATCATCCTTAAACATCATTCATGCTCAGCTGGCTACTCCAAATCACTTTATATGCTGACTTAGTCTATGTGCCCTCTTCAAACCTCTGTGTGTACACAGAACCCCAAATTCCATCCTGCTCTGTGTTTTACCCACGCACATCCTGTCTACTCTTTACGGATCAATTTTTATCTACTTCTAAAGACTTTGTTTGACTTGACCAGTGTGCACTGATCTCCCACTTAGCCCCTCCAAAGCATTTTTTTTGGTTGATCATTCTAATGCTCGAACCTACAGAACCTTTGAATCTTAAAACTGTACCATAATTTTATTCAACGCTCCTATTGCACAGAGTGGGAGTCACTTTCCAAGTGTTACAAGTACAGGTAAAGCCAGGACTAGTATACATGCTGGCCTCTGCAATGTTTCTTGGAATCTTGTTATTCCTGCTATCCCATGTTGCCTTCATCAAGTGCACTGAACTTAATTCTTTCTAGTGGTGGCGGTACCAAGTCTTGCCAACTAGGCTATGAACTTCACAGATCAGGAGAGCAATGGATATAGCAAGCACCTAGTAAATATGTGTTGATTGGATAAATGACGTGCCATCAAGTCACTCAGAGTTTCATTTGCACTAATTCTAGAGATTTTCTTAATGTTTATTATTGAGAGGGAGAGAGAGAGAGAGAGAGAGAGAGAGAGAAGGGGAGGGGAGAGAAAGAGGGAGACAGAGGATCTGAAGCAGGCTCTGAGCTCACAGCAGAGTGCCTGACATAGGGCTCGAACTCATGAACCACAAGATCATGACCTGAGCTGAAGTTGGACACTTAACTGACTGAGCCACCCAGGTGCCCCTCATTTGCACTAATTCTAAAAAAATTTCAGGGTGCCTGGCTGGCTCAGTTTGTAGAGCATGCAACTCTTGATCTCAGGGTCATGAGTTCAAGCCCCATGTGGGGCATGAAGCCATGATTATCCCCATTCATATTATATTTCACATTTTTGGATCTCCATGCTTCCATGCTTCATATGACACCTGAAGGGAAATTGAACACAAGGAAACCACATGCCTTTGGTGGGTTGTAGGACAAATAAGGTATTAATCTCTTCTGTGGCCATTAGCAACATCTTTCCCTTTTTGTCCCCATTACAGATATTTTCTTTTTAGGAAAAAACGTTGATATTTCTATACTGTTTCTTTTTTCTTTTTCTTTTCTTTTTTTTTTTTTTTTTTACTGTTTGTTCATTTATTTTGAGAGAGGGGAGCCTGACGTGGGCCTTGATCCCATGACTGTGAGATTATGACCTGAGCTGAAATCAAGAGTGGGGTGCTTAACCGAATGAGATACCCCAGGTGCCCCCTGTAGTGTTCATTTTTTAAGGTGCCCTGTGTTAACACCACTGTAAGGTCATTAATTTTTCTTGCGAAAATACTCCCCTCCACCGTAGAAACATTTCTGACAATTCAAATAAAATAAAGGAATGCTTTTAAAGAAACACCCTCTCTATTCAGTGCTCACCAATTCTGCCTTCTGTATCCTCTTCTCCAGTGAAAATATTTTATAGGTTCTAATTACTAGGGTGTAATTTAAAACAGTAAATTATATGTACTTGGTATTTTGATTAACTTATAAGTATAGTATAAAGTAATACTGATTAATTTAGGCACCTCATTTATAACCTTTGGTCATGTAGCAGTGGTTAAGTGGTTAATGATATAGTGGGCTTTAAGGATAAAAGTTTGGGTTTGAATCCTGGCTTCCTTACGTCCTAGCTGTGTGACTGGGAAGTTACTCTATATGTCCTTTTCTTTACTCATAAAGGATGAGTAATAAAGTACCCACTTTATACAGTTGTTAGGAGGATTAAGTGATTTTTTTTTATATGTGTGAACCACTTAGAACAGTGCCTGGGTCATAAGTGATCAATGAATGTTAGATACAGTCATGATATAATTACAACCTTAAATACATTTGGGAGAAGATATGTATAAATACATGATCTAATTTTAAACACTGTATGAGTTTAATTAGCTCTAAAAATATTTTAGCCCTTCTCCCAATGTGAGATTTTTATTACTATATCAGAAAAGTCATAAAAGAATGATATATGTCCCCCACATATCAGATGCCAGGCATTAGGGTTATTAAAGTAATCCTAGTAACAGCTGCGCTTCCTTAAAAGTACATTTGAGGTAATAAAGTCAATGGAACAAAATAACATGACATATTAATATAATTATTCCAAAGAATTATTTACTAATAATTTCCTGAACACAGAAACACTAAACCAGAAGCCCAGGTCATATCTTGGATCATTTTTAGATCAACGGAGGAAAGCAAATTTCAGAGTAGAAGGGCCATCATTGAAAAGCCCTGTACACCGACCTCCTACACTTACTCTCCTCCATCATCCATCCCAGGGCTCATCATTAGCTTGCCATTAAAATCATTAACATGTGTGCATTGAATGGTCCAGGCTTGCCTCACATTTGCTGTGCACATTAGGGCTTATGGAGTCTGATAGTGTATGTTTAGCTGAAGAAACCTTACATAGGTTAACTCAGAATTGACTCAAAAGTGGACATTTTCAGAGATATAGCAATAAACATACACTTGTTGAGGAATTTTTTTTTCTGCCAAAAATTCCTTTGTGCTGTGTTTTGAGCCATGTCCCCTGTGTCTGTAATGATGTAAAGAACATCAATCTCACTCTGACAGTAAGAGCCAATAACATGTAACTATTATCTTTTAATGCCAATAATTAATTTAACAAAAGTGTATGGAGTACTTTCCATATATAAGGCACTGTGGGGGCTTTAAATAGCGATCAAAGAATTTGCAGTCTAATATGGAAGAAATATGTACCCAGATAACTACAAGATTGCCCTCCATAAGTGTACTAAGAGAAGGAGCGATTGAGACAGGAGGAGTTCACAGCTGGGAAAGATGATTTGCCTCTAAGAAGACCTGCAATGTATGTATACTCTTAATGGCATTCTTTTAAGACAATAAAGTAAGAGACAGTTCAAATGGACAAAAGAGAGAAATCCTTGACTATCCTGATAGTTCTTTCTGGGTTTGAGGATGGTTTCGATATTCATCATGCCATGTTTTCCTTTCACTGATTTGAAATTTATGTGCTGCTTCCTTCAGGGATGGCTTGAGGTATCGTACAGATTAAACTGCAGTCCTTAACAGAGTCTTTAATAATAAGTAAAGTAGAAGCTACTTCAAACAAATAAAATCAGTTGTTTCCAGGAACAAAATAGATGATATGCATTTGAAACATCAAAATATTAGCTTTTTTTTTTTTTTAACTTATGGACATAATGAAAGAAAGAATAAAACTGGTGGAGTCACTGATTTTTTTTATTGTCTGAAAACTTGAATAGGGATAATAAAGAGACGTATTTTTAACATATTTTAAGGCAGGAGTCTATGAAGTCTGGATTGGATGATTTTGCCAGCCACTTATTTAGTTATTGGGCACCTAACACAAGCCAGGCATCTGTATTACTACAGACGTAAGAGTACAAACCTTTGGCACAGAGGACACAGAGAGAAGGTAATCATGTTTGATAGTCACTGTAGTCGTTCTTAACCTGATAAATACGGCATATTTCTTTAGGTGGATCTGGAAACAAGTTCATCTTTGATTTTAAAGCAAATGATCCATTTGGTAAATAGTGGATATTCTTTCAAACAAGAATCCACAAATTCATTGCGAATGGTTTAAAAACTTTTCTTTCCACGAAATAGATTTTTCTTAAAAAGTTTTTTTTTATTTTTTATTTTTTGAGAGAGAATGAGTGGGGGAAGGGAAGAGAGAGAGGGAGGGAGATAATACCCAGCAGGCTCTGCTCTGTCAGTGCTGTCAGTGCCAAGCCCAACACTGGGCTCGACTAAGCCACCCAGGCGCCCCAAATAGATTTTTTAAATGTTTATTTATTTTTGAGAGAGAGAGACAGAGTGTCAGCGGGGGAGGGGCAGAGAGAGAGGGAGACACAGAATCCAAAGCAGGCTGCAGGCTCTGAGCTGTCAGCAGAGTCGGACTCAGGACTCAAACCCACGAACTACAAGATCATGACCTGAGCCAGTCAGACGCCAGTCACCCAGGTGCCCCCAAATAGAAGATTTCGAATTCAGCTATTCTGTGTAGTCCACTGCCTCTGATTTTCTACAGAAATGCAGTGGCTTATATTTCTAGTTTAAAGAAGATAAACCCACCTCCTAATTTAAAATAACTTGCATTTGGGAGAACTAGAATGCTATTTGGAATTTCTCTGGATAAAGGGAGAGCAAGTATTTAGTGACTGAGAGACGTAAAGTCTGCTATTACTCTCTGACAGAGAGGTACAAAGTCAGTAAATGAAAGGGAAGTGCTTCTAGATGGATAAAAGTTACTTCTTGTTAAAAGTGAAAAGAATTCAACAGACATTATGTGCAAACCACTGGGCTAGGGGCTGATATGAACAATAGTTCCTGTTTTCATAGTTTCCAATGTAATAAGAGGTACGATGTATACAAGAGTAACTCTGATACCAGGCAGAATGTGATCAGTACCACAGTTGACAAAGTGTTAGGAAAGAGGGGAGGTAAATTCTGGCAATGCAATCAGTGAGTACTTTATGAAAGAGGGAGGTGTCACTTCAGGCAGGCTTTGAAATATGTGAAAATGTTCATAATGCAGAAACGAGGGAAAGGACCTTCTGAGTGGAAATGGGGAAAATGGATAATCTTAAATGTGTTGTGGGAAACCTGAGAGTGTGCAGAGGCCATGGAGAAAGGAGGGTTAGTAATAAAGAAATATGTTAGAAAGCAGAGCAAGGTCAGATGGTGAAGGGCCCTTGAGTTGCATTTTATGGAGTTTAAAATTTATTCTCTGCCAGCTGAAGGGCTATTGATGGTTTCTGAGCCCGGCAGCGAAAAGATAGAAGAGTTTTGGAGGATTAACTTGCAAAGCTTACACTGAGTGTAGGACACTGGAGGGAGGATTCCCAGGTAGGAGACCACTAAAACAGTGTAACAGGTAATGATGGTTAGGACTAAGGTGGAGGGATTAGGAACAGTGGAGAGCAGTGAAAAATTTAGGCTATAGGCCACGGAGTAAAATGGTTTTGCATCCATTGATCCTAAATTTATGTGTATGTGAAATAGTTCCCTCCTATGCTCTACCACGGAGCTAGAAGGACCTACATCTATGTCCAAAATTCTAAGTGGTTGGGGCACCTGGGTGGCTCAATCAGTTAAGTAGCTGACTTTGGCTGAGGTCACGATCTCATGGTTCGTGAGTTCGAGCCCTACGTCGGGTTCTGCTCTGTCAGTGTGGAGCCTGTTTGGAATTCTCTCTCCCCAATCTCTCTCTGCCCCTCCCCAGCATGTGTGCATGTTCTATCTCAAGTTTAAAAAAAGATTCTAGAAGTTAAAAGAGGAGATGACTGTCTAGAACTCATATACAATTTTGATGAATCTTTATATTTTCCGTTTTAATTGCTCAAGGAAGAGAAGTAGATCCCAGAAAGTGGGAGATATTAGAAACTGGAAGATGAGAAGATATTGAAAATGAATCTCTATAGTACTCTTTGTGATTGAGAGAGCAGTCAGTAGCAGAAATGATCACAAAAACTCATAAAGGCTATTGATACTCGATA
This sequence comes from Felis catus, assembly GCF_018350175.1. NCBI lineage: Eukaryota > Metazoa > Chordata > Mammalia > Carnivora > Felidae > Felis > Felis catus. The sequence continues at coordinate 133,137,827 of NC_058369.1, read as the reverse complement.
TTTAGATATTTTATATATTTTTAATCCTTACTTTGTGTTCATATGTCACTTTATATATTTTTTAATGTTTGTTTGTTTGTTTATTTATTTAGAGAGAAAGAGAGCACAAGTAGGAGAAGGACAAAAAGAGAAAGACACAATGTGAAGCAGGCTCCAGGCTCTGAGCTGTCAATGCAGAGCCTGACATGGGGCTCGAATTCATGAACCGTGAGATCATAACCAGAGCCAAAGTTGCATGCTTAACAGACTAAGCCAACCAGATACCCCTTCTTATGTTATTTTAAAGACTTAATAAAAATAAAAAAAACTTCTTCACAGTGAAGGAAACAATCAACAAAACTAAAAGGCAATCTTTGGAATGGGAGAAGATATTTGCAAATAACATATCTGATAAAAGGTTAGTATCCAAAATATATAAAGAACTTACAAACCCTCAACACCCAAAAAATGAATAATCCAATTTAAAAATGGGCAGAAGACATCAATAGACATTTTTCCAAAGAAGACATCCAGATAACCAAGAGACACATGAAAAGATGCTCAACATCACTGATCATCAGGGAAATACAAATCAAAACTACAATGAGATATCACCCTCACACCTATCAGAATGGCTAAAATTAAAAACACAAGAAAAAACAGGTGTTTGCGAGGATGTGGAGAAAAGGGAACCCTCTTGCTGTCTTGGTGGGAGAGCAAACTGGTGTGGCCATTCTCAAAAATAGTATGGAGGCTCCTCAAAAAGTTAAAAATAGAACTATCCTAAGATTCAGCAATTGCACTACTAGGTATTTACCCAAAGGACACAAAAATACAGATTTGAAAGGATACATGCACCCCAATGTTTACAGAAGCATTATCAACAATAGCCAAATTATGGAAACAGCCCAAGTATGCATCAACTGGTGAATGGATAAAGAAGAAGTGGTATATACGTACAGTGGAATATCACTCAGCCATCAAAAAGAATGAAATCTTGCCATTTGCAAGGACATGGATGGAACTAGAGAGAATTATGCTAAGTGAAGAAAGTCAGTCAAAGACAAATACCATATGATTTAATTTGTATGTGGAATTTAAGAACCAAATGACCAGAGGGGGGGAAAAAAGAGAGACAAACCAAGAAACCAAGACTCTTAACTACAGAGAACAAACAGGGTTACCAGAGGGCAAGTGGGTGGGGGGAAGGGTGAAATAGGGGTTGGGGATTAAGGAGGACACTTGTGATCAGTACCGGGAATTGTATGGAAGTGCTGAATCACTATACACCTGAGACTAATATTACACTGTATGTTAACTAATTTGAATTTAAACAAAAACTTTAAAAATGTATTTTAAAACTGAATAGCGAAGGAAAAGTGCATAAAATGTGGTGACTTTCTCAAGTCCAAAAACTCTACTATTTCTAGAGATGAGTAACAAAAAAAGAAAAGAGGTAAGCCTTTTTAAAAGTAGGTAACATATACCCATGAGGGTCTTGTTAAGAAACTCCAAATAATTGGTGATTTTTAAAAATGCCCCACCCTATCAGCTTGGAGGCTAATGAACTCTAAGATAGGGCTCCCTCTGTCCAAGCCCATCCCACAGGCATTCTCCTCTAGGCTGGTTGCCACACCAAGGCAAAGGAATTATTGCCCGTTCTCTGAATGATAGTCACCTTTGCTTGTAATCCTTAAATCCTTTGCACCTATCTTCTCTTACCTCATCTCTGCTTAATATTAGGTTGAGAAATTTGATTGGTATTTTTGTAAGCAAAATCCATCAAATGGAAATAATTTCATAAAGTTCACCCTAAAAATTTACTTCATGTGAAGCCTAACTCAAAGCTAGAGCTCCCACAAAGCCTTTTCTGATTCTCTGTGTGCCTACACTTAGTTCTTTGAATTTACAATCAGGCTGGTAACTGTCTTCATTCTTTTACTTGGTCTCTCTCACTATCTATGCAGATATTCATTGCTCTACCAGAGTTTTACCTCTTTGTAGGTATAGACCATCTGCCACTTTCCAGCACAGTGCGTTGCATATAATAATTGCTCATTAAATGTTTATTCAACCAAATGAATGAAACTTATTTCTGTGATGTTCAATCTGCCAAACCTCTAGTAGAAGGAAATGCCAAGTAGCAGTTGATTTTTACACTCCAGTTTCTCTCTCACTTTTACAGACCACTCTCAATAATAGTATATACCAAAACACAAACAGAGGCCTAGCTACATTAATAGACTGATTGATTGCCTAAAGGAATGTGTTGGTTCTTTGGTTATGAAATTTATAAGCACTCAAGGCACCATGAAAGGCAGAAGAAATGTTAATTTTTGCCCATATCCTAAAGCAAAGAGTCAAATTATAATGGGGGGGGGGTATCTTTCCAGATTGTGGTCACATAATATATTCCTTAGAGGAATATAAATTGTCTTCATTTTCTTCTTATTCAAGACCAAGTAAAAGATCCGATACACTCGTCCTAGTTTTGTTTGTTTGTTTGTTTGCTTGTTTTTAAGATTAGGAAAGTACTATGAATAAAGTTCTCTTTAACTGAGATGTTCCAAATATATTTAAGTCAATAGATGTTAGATTGTAGAATCACAACAGTGTGTCCTTATTTAACAGTCATCAAATGTAACAATTAAAATATTTATATGTCATTTTTTATGAGAAACTCAGTGGCACAATGTAAATTTGTTTGAGGCTTTCAGAAATATAATATTTACTAACACCATGAAGCTAATGATAAAATTTTAAGTCTCTCTCTTTTTTTTATTTTTTAGGACTAGACATATGGTAGTATTTGACAAATTGTTGGTCATTCAATCAAGAAATTAGGAATTTTCAAGGTTGATCTAAAACCAGGTTAATTGATCATGTAAAGAATGTGCTAGTTATTTATTGACAGCATGTATCATTATTTTCTATGTATATTTTTTAGTTTGTTTATTTATTTATTTATTTATTTTATTTTCAAGTTAGTTAACATATAATGTAGTCTTGACTTCAGAAGTAGAACCCAGTGATTCATCACTTACATATAACACCCAGTGTACATCCTAAGGGGACACTTGTTGGGAAAATTTTAAGTGTTAAGTATTATGGTATATGCACAAATGCTTTGTAAAAATTACAATTAATAGCTCATATCTACAATATGGGTAATTTTAGGAAATGTACAGTTACTTTTATCACACATTTGTAAGTCAGAACTAAATGTAATGCTAGATTAAAATTGTTTTTGTGTTTTAATGATTAGGAGATATCTTTGTACCTTTTCTTTAGATAATCCTAGTTATTTCAGAAAAATTATAATATATTTCATACAGTGTACCTACTTAAAAGAATAATAAACATTTTATATGAAGAGGTATAATACATCTTTTAAAAATCCAGGGGCGCCTGGGTGGCTCAGTTGGTTGAGCGTCCGACTTCAGCTCAGGTCACGATCTCACAGTCCGTGGGTTCGAGCCCTGCGTCGGGCTCTGGGCTGATGGCTCAGAGCCTGGAGCACGCTTCCGATTCTGTGTCTCCCTCTCTCTCTGCCCCTCCCCCGTTCATGCTCTGTCTCTCTCTGTCTCAAAAATAAATAAACATTAAAAAAATTAAAAAAAAATCCAGTAAGAATATTTTTAACCTTTCCCCTGTCGTAGCACACCTGAAGGATAAAGCATGCTTCTATCAGTAACTATGAATCATTACTACAAAAAAAATGTTACTCCTGGGAGAATACTCAAAAAACTATTCTCAGAAATCGTGTTAGGGCCCTAATGCTTCAATTCTACTGTGGATATTGATTATATTTGACCCAATATAGCAATATTTATCCAGTAAAATTAACATATTTATAGTACTTTGAGAAACATACTGTATATCTTGAAATATGTGTAGTCCTTAAACCATGCATTACTTCTATTTAATTTATTTAGTTTGGATACCTTTAACTTGCATGGTATATACACTGGTTAACTCCAACAGAAAATATTTATAGTCATACAAATTGTTTACCTCTTTTTTTTTATCATTATGTCCTAATTGTTGATTAACAACATTAAAAAATATCAGAGTATAATGAGTATTGCTATAGGCTAATATGCTGTCCATTGATTTGTATAGGTTTTCACTATTTCGCCAAAAAAAAAATCAAAATTTTTCTTTTCTTTTTTCTTTTCTTTTCTCTTCCCTTCTTCTTCTTCTTCTTCTTCTTCTTCTTCTGCGAGAGAGAGAGAGAAAGAGAGAGAGAGAGGGAGAGCACGCAGCACTAGCTAGCAGGGGAAGGGGTAGAGGGAGTGGGAGAGAGAGAATCTTAGGCAGGCTCCATGCCCAGTGCAGAGCCTGATACGGGGCTCAAGCTCAGAACGGTAAGATCACGACCTGAGCCAAAATCAAGAGCTGGACGCTCAACCAACCGAGACGCCCAGGTGCCCCCAAATCAAAATATTTCTAATTAAAAGGAAATACCTGGATAAGATGGGGTTTTCTTTTAGCTATTTATAATGTCTATATTTAGTTCTTGGCACAGAACTGTAGAATGAATAATGATAACTACTAGTATGTAAGCATTATAAAAAAATCAAATTATAAGATTAGCACTTTATTTGTTTTTGTTTTTGTTTTCGTTTTTAATATATGAAATTTATTGTCAAATTGGTTTCCATACAACACCCAGTGCTTAAGATTAGCACTTTAACTATCAATTTTATATATGCTTGAAAAAAATTTGATTCAATTAGTTCAAATTTGCTAATTGTGCAATCTTTATGCTTACTACATAAATATCATTGCTTTAACGATGTACAATGAATTCTAAAATATAAGCACAGGATCCTTTATTAAGACACAAAGATTTAGCTTCATGACACTCAATTTTTAGTTTTGTTTGTTACTTTTGAGTAGCTAACTTCTATCAACTGGTATCTTAGAAGATTCAATCACATCAAATAATTTTTTAAAAGTCTTTTTTTCCCCGAAAGAAGAAGTTTTAGAGGAAAACTAGTGAGATAATTGATGTACATTTAGAAAGCATATGAAAAATGGAGATTGTGGAAATTCAATTTTACTCATTTCCTTCTAGTATAAATACAAGGAAATGATATAATTATATTTGGAATTTAAGGGTAGATTTATAAAATTTGCAAGTTTAGTTATCTCCATTTGTATAAAGTCAGGTTGAAATGAGAAACAATTCCTGTTTCTTAAACACTTGTAACTTTTAGAGTAATATTTTGTTTAGGAAGTATTTTAGTTTAACATATCAAAGAAATAAGGTAATGAATGAAACTAAAGTTTTAAAAGGAAAAGTTTGATTTTAAAAGAAAAAAATTTCCGTTGTACTTTTATTGATTTACTTTGAGAGGGAGAGCAAGTGGGGTAGGGGCACAGGGAGAGAGGCAAGAGAGAGAATCCCAAGAAGGCTCTGCACTGTCAGCTCACAGCCCCGATGTGGGGCTTGAACCCACAAACCATGAGATCATGACCTGAGCCGAAATCAAGAGTTGGATATTTAACCGACTGAGCCACCCAGGTGCTCTTCATAGTATTTTTTTAAAATGAGAGATGATCTTAGCCTAATGTGAGTAATTAAACAACTAAAGTTACCTACACTGACATTAAGAAACTATTTGCTTAATTTTACTTAAGATTTTATTCTTTTGGTATAATAATCCTCCTTCTGCCAAAATACAGATTTTATTTCCTAAATTAAACACACAGCAGAGAAATAATTCTCTGTTTTACAAAAGTCAATAAGAAGGCCATATATTAAAGCCACTAGACATGAAAAATTAGCTATAGATTTATTAAAGAAATTACAAAACAGATACTTACTAGTATAGTTAATTTTTTCCAGTTTATTATTTTTCAAGATTTTCTCTTCTGTAAATTAAAATAACATTTACCACAAAATTTTTACTGTTGTCTGAATTATCTTTGTTTTGATTTGAATGAGTCTGCACATAGCTACCATTAGAACAGTACTTGGAACTACTACTCCAGTTATTACCCCATTTCAAAAGATAAAAATTCTGCTTATCTCTTGATGAAAATAAAAATATTCCTCCTCCCAGAAATGTGCAACCAGGAAGAGCAAGACAGAACAACTGGAGAGAACAAGTGATTCCTCTTTCCATGTATACCTTGTATCACTTGTTTCATTCAGAATATAATTAGAAAATGCCCTGCTGAATTTCCTACACCTTTTTTGCGTTGGCTAAAAATAAACTGACAAATGAATTTTAATTTTTCATCTTAAGGTCAGAATACAACTTTAATTCCTAATATAGTTAATAAATCTTATATCTCCTTTAATCTGTCATCTAAAAATCACAGCCATTTATTTGATTGAAAGGAATATTGTTTCCAGATAACTGTAATAAAAATTTCTTTTCTAAGATACACTGCCAGTCTCAAGGATGGAGTTTATAATTCTATCCTACATCCCAATGGATCTGACCCCAAGATGGAGATCTAAAGTTCCATTTAAAGTCAATAGAAGTTCTAAGAAATATAACAAAAAGGGGGACTAAGGTTAATAAAACATAATTTTATAAATTGTACGCATATATATGTGTATCAAAATTTCTCTAAGATTTCTTGCCCTTACCTTCATCATTATACTGAAATTTATTCAAATTTATGCAACATTGTTTAAAGGACCTGGATTTTACATGATTTGAAGGCTCGCTCCCAAATGATTTCAGATAGTTTTGCTGCAGTGCTCTTAAAAAAAACATAACAACAAAATTCATTATGATTTATCATTCTATTTGATTTATAAAAGTAATAGATATGACCCAAACAGCTGCAATAAAATGAAAATACAATTGTAATTACTTTGATCCTTGATGAGTATGAACAGATTTTGCCCAATCTCAGAATTAAAACTAGTTGCATGTTGAGATATAATTGGTACTATTCAATTTTGTGTCTCATAAATGGAAACCTTCAACCAACATCTAGCTGTGGATCTAGGATCTTTATATTTCTGATCTGTAGGCCAGTGAAATAAAAGAAAATCTAAATTAAATCTTGACACTCAGCCATTAATGGGGCTTTGCTGCTGCTCCGGAACTCCTTTGAACTATTCATCCAAGAAATGTGTTTGCCTTGTTTCTTGGAATAAGTTGCAATCAAAAATGTCAGGATGGGTATAAAGGTACACAAAATGTATATCCCTGTTCCTAATTCCCTCTTTGATAACTTGGCTTCTGGCTCCTTGAAGACTTTGCCCTCAAAGTCCTATAACTGGGCCCTACGGCTGTGGCTAGCCCCCCCCCCCCCCAATGTGGCTCACCCATTTTCTGGACTGTGGTCTATTTCCCTTTGCCACATTGCCTGATGGGATGTTGTCCATCCACTGCTGGCTCTTGATGAAGCTCTCTCCTGGATATCTTTACAGAGATTGCTGTCCACCAGAATTACATATGGTTCATGTCATTAGGTCTGTCTAATCTGTGAGACTGGCCGCTCTGCTGAAACTATTTCTCTGCTCCAATTAAATTGTAGTGTTGGCTCAGTGTTCAGTTTTCTCCTGAACTACGCTAAGTTACGCTCTATTAGTTCCAAACACAAGATTGAAATAGGGAATAAAGCCAATAGTTACCTCTTGTTCTAAATCTAATACATTATGTCCTTTTTTTAACCTGCAAATTAACAAAAGGAATCTTATTTTTAACGTTCATTTATTTATTTTTGAGAGAGAGATGGACAGAGAGATAGAATGAGAGAGAGAGAGAATAGATGAAGGATGGACAGAGAGAGATGGAGAGAGAGTATTCCAAGCTCTGTTCTGACAGCATGGAGCCTGATGTGGGGCTCAACCTCGTGAACTGTGAGATCATGACCTGAGCTGAAGTCAAAAGTCGGAAGCCTAACGGACTGAGCCACCCAGGTGCCCCAGGGAAGGGATCTTATATTTAATGTTGCAAATGCAAATTTTTATAGAGTAAGGTAATATTGCGTGAGTATACATTGAATGGATACTGTTACTTCTGACTTTTAAATGTTTTGATGATGTTGCTCCATTTTTAGTCTTCAAAGATTAAGATAATGTTGAATGAACACAAGAACATTAGTTTCCACTAGTTATATTAAACTATTTGATCATCTGTTGCTTACATGAATTATTTAATTCTATTCTAATGATAGAAACTGCTTACGGAATAGAGAAACCCAGTAAAAAGTTTTATACTGTAGTTTTTGGTGTCAAAATATTCAAGTATATTGTGACACTCATGTTAATGATCAATTTTAAATTCTGATAAACTAGTTAAAATACATATAATTGTAACACATATTAAAATATAATTTTTCATCATGGAAAGTAATTTCACATTAAGTAATATTCTGAAATGATAGCTGACTTCATGTAATAAATAACTTTGGACATAAAATTCCTATAGTTGCCAAATATACATCCACTTCCCAAACCCCATGTCAAAAGCTGAAGTTAAAACACCATACAGGTATATTAAAATCTTCATTTCACCCTGGTAGTAGAAGTAGGAAGAAATTAATACAGCATAGCAATATTCCTTTTCTAACAATGCAGTCAATGACATTTTGACCCTTAGAGAAAGGAAATTTCTAAGGCTCAACCCATGTTAGTGCAAATGAAGATGTTCCTTCTAACAAGGTATCTTCTTTAGATATGAAATAAAATCAGTAAGCTACAGTACTGTCAGCTAAAAGTTTTCTGACACATTTTGCCTAAATGGTGGGGATTCAAGCCATGGATGTCAGATATCATCTGTATAGTTCTATAAAAATCCTTCAAAACCCTATAGGAACCCACAAATTCCCACAATTGGCACGGTAGGGAGACAACACCTTTTAGCTGAAGGCTCTGTACCTCTGGGAGGATCTTTTTATTAAGAGGAACTAGAATGAGTTGTAAGTGCCACATATGGGGACTGGAATAATGTAAAAAAGAACAGCAGCCACTGAGCCACACTTGTAGCACTTAAAAAAAAAAGAAGATGAGATGATAAAGAGCTGGCATAATCATAAGTTCTGTACAATCACTTTGGAAAGAGATCTCAAAGCTAACTAGCAAAGTTAATGAAAAGTTTAGAGATTAAATAAAAATGGAATTAACTCAGAATGAGAATTATGAGGCCCAGAAATACTAGGACCAAAATATAAATAAATAAATAAATAAATAAATAAATAAATCAACAAAATAAAAATTAAAGGTGACTGAAAAGTTGTGAATTAGAAAATCTGCAAAAACGTATGTAAAGCAAAAAAAAAAAAAAGAAAGAAAGAAAGAAAAAGGAAAAAAAAGCTTTTATGTTTAGAGCTTCAAAATGCTCTTTTTGTTTTGTTTTGTTGTTTTTTTGTTTTTTCAAAATGCCTCTTAATGATCCAAAATATCAGCAAAAATAGCGTGGGCTTAACCAGCATGAAAACAATGAGAGAGAGCATTCTACTTGCTCAACTTGTCAGTCACTTTCAACTGCTTTCCTCTGAAATACAGAGCCACTTTAATTTTAAATGCTTTTGTCCACAGAGAGATCTAAGGTCTGTAGGGATTTTACATAAAATGTCACCAACTAAAGGTGTAGGGTCTGCAAATTCTGTATGTACCTACAAAGTGCAATTTAAATTTTAAGGCAGCCAAGGAGCAGAGAAGGAAGCAAGGCAATATTATATACGCGAATATCTTTATTATGTTCTATGACAAGTCACGATTTATATTAGATTTTCAATACTGTTTTACAAAATGGGAGTCCGGAGGTCCTTTTTAGTGCTCTTTGGTTGCAAAATATAATTGCCAAGAGAGGCTGAAGTTTATCATTGGAATGATACAACCACTGAGGTTCTCAAGAAGCAGAGGATGCTGTAAAGAGGACTGGGACACGCATTGTATAGAAAGTTCTGGGGCATGTAGAATACGTGTTCAACATGTTAATCAAAAAGATTAATGTGATCCCTGTTGCAGTCCTGAAATACTACTATATGACTCCTTTTATGTGATGCCTCAGCCTTTGATTTCATTACTCTAAAGTTTTGGCTTCTAAGGACAACAGATTTATTTTCTAGTCTTATATGAACCATATTAACATTCTGATTCTATATGGAAGATCATTAACTCTCGAACTTCAAATATTTGCTTTAATAAGAGGGAGAAAATAATAATCACCTGCAACTAATGTAGAATATTATTAGCGAGTAGAACTTTGAAATGACACAGAGGCTGAAAGGATTCAGGAATGACATGTAAGAAATGATCTGAAAACTCAACAGTAGGAGACTCTAATAATCAGAAAGGGGAACGACATGACAATGGAAGGCTTTGTGAGTAAAGGCCTCAATACAAAACCAGTCTAGGAAGAACATTGATTTTGATCTCTAGAAACAAAATTTGAAAATACAAAAATAGGAATCTCACTTAACATGTTTCAAAAGAGAAAAAAAAAAAGCAAAGATGAACCAACTTATTGAGAGCAAGGAGAAACAACTGATTAGTTTAAAAAAAAAAAAAAAGAACCAAGTTGAACTAAAATGGTAGGTATATCAATAAACTTCTCTTTTTGCTTCAGGTTTAGAAGGAGACAGGAAATGGACTGATTCTACCAGTACAAGTTCACCTTCCAGCTCTGCTCCAAATGTTTTCTTATCTTTTCGTTCAGTTATGTTTAACTTGTGGGAGAAGGGAGTAAGTTCAAATTATTTCCGCTTGAACACAGCATCAATCCTCTGTAAGTAGTCTTTTTGAGAGGTGAACATTGATATAAAACAAGTATCTAACTTCATTTTATCCATATTCTGTAGAACTCTGAGAAGTCATGAAGGAGGAAATATTGGCATGAGGTACATAAGGGAAGAGTATTCTAAAACAATAATGATACGGGGCGCCTGGGTGGCGCATTCGGTTAAGCGTCCGACTTCAGCCAGGTCACGATCTCGCGGTCCGTGAGTTCGAGCCCCGCGTCGGGCTCTGGGCTGATGGCTCAGAGCCTGGAGCCTGTTTCCCATTCTGTGTCTCCCTCTCTCTCTGCCCCTCCCCCGTTCATGCTCTGTCTCTCTCTGTCCCAAAAATAAAAATAAAACGTTGAAAAAAAAATTAAAAAAAAAATAATGATACACAGCTCAGACTTAGGGGAGGTATTCTTATTTCTTTTAATTTTTTTAAATGTTTATTTTTGAGAGACAGAGACAGAGCATGAGCAGGGGAGGGGCAGAGAGAGAGGGAGACAGAGAATCTGAAGCAGGCTCCAGGCTCTAAGATGTCAGGACAGAGCCCGACGTGGGGCTCGAACTCATGAACCGAATTGTAGGATCATGATCTGAGCTGAAGTTGGAAGCTTAACCAACTGAGCCAACCAGGAGCCCCAGGGGAAGTATTCTTTTTTTTTTAAATTTTTTTTTAACGTTTTATTTATTTTTGAGACAGGGAGAGACAGAGAATGAACAGGGGAGGGTCAGAGAGAGGGAGACACAGAATCTGAAACAGGCTCCAGGCTCTGAGCTGTCAGCACAGAGCCTGACGCGGGGCCCGAACTCACGGACCGCGAGATCATGACCTGAGCCGAAGTCGGCCGCTTAACCAACTGAGCCACCCAGGCGCCCTGGGGAAGTATTCTTTACATTTGTTCAGACCATGATGACTCTATAACTCTTTGACAACAGTATAAAATACATATTTTAAAATTTATTTGGCTGAAAAGAGTCAAATCAAGTTTAAAAAAACTTATTATGTAGAATCTATATTATTCTACCTAGCTTTAACCTTTCTTCCTTTTTTCTAAAATCCCCTTGAACATTCAATCTGATTAATAATGCATTAATTTCAGTACTTTTTTTTCTTTTTTAATTCACCTTCAACAAGATAAATAAAATTTAACAAGATCTGAGAGGACAATCACGAATGAGGTGAAGGGGGCTGCTACTTACTATTCTGATAAATTTGAACAGTTATAAAATACATATAAACTAAATAATTAAAATTCAAAATAAAACTTCATGAACTTTACCAATATTTAGAAAGATCTGTGAGTTCCCTCAAAAAGACGAACACTGTATTTAGTCATCTCTTCTTTCTAAAAATCCCTTGTTTTCCCTTTGTCTTCAGGGTTCAGAGAGAATCTGGATTTCCTCTTGTAGGGATTACATTGTGAAGTCAAACCATTTCACATAAACTCATCTTCCATGTGATTCTTCGTAACAGTCATCACACAGTTACCAAGTGCTTACTTGATATGAGTTAGCATGTCGAGGTTTCAAATTGTACGATACATCCAAAACATAGCATCTGTCCTTCAGCTGGGGCTATCTGCAAAGTGAGCACGCAGTAGGCTTGTGCACACATTCACACACAGGCTTTGTTAGTACCAGTAAATGGTATGTGGAGCAAGCTCTTCCAAAGTGTGGAGCAAAGTGTGCGTCATGATAGCACCGTTACTCAGGAAAGCTTCCTAGAAAAATAGGACTAGGCTCCTAAGAAAAGGCAGAATTTAGGTTAAGGGGAAGGAGATGAAGAGCCAAAAAAGGAAAAGGCAGAAAGGCAAGTAGTGAATGCAAAATGAATGCACTAGTTTGGCAAAAGCCTTCATTCAGGGCATTCTAAGAGTAAAACTTGGAGTGAAGAGAAAGTGTTAAATATGGAGCATCAAACTGCAGAATATGGATCACAGTTTGACATCTCCTGTTCTCCTAAAATAATTTATAAGAAGCACTAATCTGTAGCTATTCCAATCTTCTAAAACTTCAAAACATCTCTACCAATCCCAGGAGAATACTTCAATATTCTACTATGTTACCATTTGGATTTTGATTATACCATTTTGGAGTTGAATAAAAAGACTAAACAAACAAACAAACAAAAAAGGCTCAGTTTCTTGAATCAAAGGACACTTGGGCTCTTGGATTCAACAAGTAAAATACTGAACACATCATCTTCCCTCTTGAGCCTTTACTCTTACAACTTCCAGTTTTCTTTGTGAGCTTCCAAAGTTGCTATGACTTTTCCTAATTTTCCTCTTTGTCCCCAACATTTAGTGGGTTGTCTTATCTGGTCTTTTTCCTCATAATACTTCTTGTATTGATTCCTTGCTCGCCACTCTGAGGCTTGTACGTAAGTCAGGTACTACCTACCACAAGAATTAATCTTCTGCTCTCAGTCTCTCCCAACTCCAGAATATCCTACCAGGTGTGAGTTTCGTTTAGCACACTTCCAGATTACTCTTCCTAAAGCACAGCTCTGACAGTGTGAAACTCAAGCTCATGACATTAAGAGGCTCCATACAGCCTAAAAAAAAAACACCACAGCTTGATATTTAAGACACTCAATAGTCTACTAACCACCACTTCATACATTCTAAATTCTGTTTTCTTTTTGTATTCTAAATTCCTGTCAAACCTATTAGTCAATGCTTTCTAGGCATATATCATGAGTTCCTGTTCTGGGTTGGTATTATTCATCTGGATTGTTCATTATCTATAACCTCAAATAACATCTTTTTTTTTTTCTTTTCTCAAAAATCCCTTATCCTGCTGAGTCTGAGTAACCTGCTCACTACCATAAACTTCTGTGTCATATTGTTTCCTTTTGTGGATTGGCTTACTTCATGAATTATAAGAGGGGGTGAGAGGAAAAGGAAAGGGATGGTCAAGGAAACTAAACACACATTTATGGACTACCTTAAAAATGCATTAAAATGTGAAATATCTTAATATCATATTTAGTTTCACTTAGAGTAACAATGAGGTATTACAAGATGTAATATAAGCTAGTAACTGTGTGAGGGACATGGGGAGGAATTATTATCTTCCAGGCACTCATTTCATTTGAAAGAATCCTATGAGGTACGTATTATTATTAGTTACCTCATTTTCAGCTAAGAAAACTGAGGAAAGAAATGAATTCTACTCAGCTATTAGGTGCTAAATCTGGGGTTGGAACACCAACGATATGTCACTAGAGCCCATATACCCAAAGCAGCAGGCCTTTCTACTTCTCATTCCCAATTGCATCAGTAGAACTGCTCCCTTCCAAAATAACAACAAGTACCATGGCTTTATTTCAGGGCACAGAAATATTCAACTTAAATATTCTCTAACAATTCTTTCACTTCTGTTTAATTGACAAAGTACTTGGAAGTGCATTTAATTATATGTGGCCAAATTTTGATTGAGAGAATCAGATAATATTTTTCCTTTGCCCCATAGTGTACATAAAATGCTTAGCATTCTTTAAGTACAAGCATATTCAAACTCTAAAAAGATGAAGATACAGAATGCTGAAGTGACATGCCATCAATAATATTTGACGTCCAATATACAAAAAGCTAATGATAGAAGAAACAGATTCGAAGAATGAATGACAAGTCAATATTTTGCAAGATAATTAAAAAATTGATTGTAATTTATATAAATTAGGAAAAGATCAGATTTGGTCTTCCTCGGATTTTTTTTTCCTGAAATCTACTTCCAACAGGAAAGGGAAGCTTTCCTTATACCTCTCTATGGAAAACACACCTAAGTTATTTTTCCACATGCACTAATTCACATTGGCAGAAAGCATACAATAAATTGACTATGAACATTTTAGCTTTATATACCTATAGTGGCAGTACATCAGGCACTAAATCCATAATTTTTATATATTATTTTATACACATCCTATGTTTTTGTTGAAATATTTCACAATTAAATTCAACTGAATAATAAAATGAAGAGTCTGAAATAGCAATTGCCAAAAGAAAAAAAATACAACTAGCCTAGCAATGCCATAGCTCAGCCCAATGACTATTTCAGGTCATAAAATAAAATGTTTAACAAACTATTGACTGAATCATTAATGTTTATTTCATTATTCTTATCACTGGACGCTCACACTTAAGAAAACACTTCTTTATGTCCCCTTTCCATATGGTACACGACCACCAGTATCCACTGCATATTAACACAGGGAGTTATATCAGCAGCAGCTTAAACACTTTCATTATGAACGTCTTTCATTTCTCTGAAATAGGTCTTTTTTAAAAAGGGGAAAACAGGATCTAACTCTTGTTTGCTCTTTAAAGTTTTATTGTTTTAGCATTTTATACAGAGAGCGAGCACCAGCATACTCAGGAGAACTGCTGAAAGTAAAAGGCCTCAAGCTACCCACTGCCTGGCTGATAGGATAAAGCAGAGGTATAAAAACTTTTGTCTGATTGCTCACTTTCCTTGTTTTAGAGTATTCCTGCTCTCAAGAGCATATATTCATGTTCTTTCTACTTCGAGTTTTATTACTTCTTTTGTATTATTTAATACATCTAAAGACACTTCCAAAAGACAAATTTTTCCATTTTGAGAGAGTAATGGTTCGGAACCTGATAAAACACATTAATGTTCACGGTGTGTTTTGCGCAAAGGTGATAGGGTAAAAGTGCTAGAAAGCAATTAAGCTCATGATCTTAAAGACATTAATATGTCAAATAGAAGAAGATGTTTAAAAAGTCAACAAAAATAATATCCTAGGAAAGGTCAAACGGATATAGGCGTGTATAAAGACCACATTTCTCATTCGGGTCTTTGACTAGACATTTAATGCAGAGATGGGGGAAAAATATAAAAATGAGAGAAAGTACTAGTCTTACCTCAATAACTTGAAATTTAGAAGTATATGATGTTTAACTCCAGGAAGTATGGACCTAAGTGTTGGCTCATCCTAACAACTGCGTGGTGTATACACTTTATTATTCAGATTATAATTTTTCCCCCGAATGCTAAGTTCTACCAAGGTCAATACTTTTTAGTAAACAAGAAACTGATATGCTTGGCCTACTGAATAAGGCCAGGCATTTTTTAAAGTGTCATACACATTTCTGAAATCCACAAAACATCAATTTTTAATACATCTACTCTCTCAGCTCCATTAAAAAGATGGTAGGGGAAAGATTTTAGAGTAATTAATGATATAGTTAGCTGCTAAATATTAATAGGAATCGTAGTCTTGCATAAAATATAACATATAAACCTTGCCAATACAGACGCACCAGTAATTAAAGTTGAATATGTAATTACACTGATTTATAAGACAGGCAAAAAGTTACACTTTACTAGCTTCTATGTAAACTGTGGCTAACAGTTAAACTTTGCATTTTACGGTTTATAAAAACGGGCAATATCTTGACTACAGTTCATAAATGGTTTAGAGACCTGTAATAGTAGTAAAAATTACGACAACTTATTCCATCATGAATATTTTTATTGCCCCATACAAACCAAACTGTGATAATGACCCATAAGATGTAGACTCATCTTAGACCCTGCTGTACCCCCAAGAGAATGCTCCTAGTGCTAAGAATTTGTAGAGGACTGCTAGTATAATAATTATGGGACATTGGAGAGAATCTAAAAGATGCATTAAGACTGATTTCGATACACTTTTTCGTATCATGAACACAGGGCAATTGAACTCTACTTAAAACTGTATTTTGTACTCATATGCCATCAGCAACTTCAGAAGACTACTGAATCCTAGAAGCATATGCGTACAGGCCCTTCCCGTCGCGGGGTCTGCTAACCCACTTACATGTGCGGCTGCGGTGAGCAGCCTGGACTGCTGTTCCCATTGCTGTCGATGTGATCCAGGGAGCCATTGAGGTCTTCATGGACGGCCTGCAGCAGGCCACTGGATGCGTTATTGATCAGTCCCGGGTTACTAAGCAAAGGCAAACTGCTCTCTGCCAAGGCAGCCTAGTGAAACGAAGAAGGTGTAATACAACTTTGGAACTGCCCTTTAATTTTTTTTTTTTTTAACATGTATCTTCTTTTAATGGGTTCAGATCCCAAGGAGGAGGTTTTAGGAGCATTTAAATAAAACGCATGGGAAGGACAAAGACTCCCAAGCGGCCACTTGTGGCAGAGATATCAAGCAAATTAAGTGTGATGCGAAAATGTAAACAGAAGCTCACCCAGCAAACTTTTTCACTCATGTTTCAGCCTTCCACATAATGAAATGCTGTATTCCTACATGTCGCGAAAAACCCCAACATATAAGCAGTTGCTCTGCTTTTTAAAAATGACCAGGACTTAGCTCAAAATAAAGAAGTCCTGACATTTGCCTCCTCTGCATAAAAATTATATATTATAATTAAACTTTAAAGTTTTTGCCACAAGCACCATGTTCCCCAACACTATGATGTGAAATCATTTATGACAGCCTAGATAAATATTAATGCATAGCCACATGCATTTGCAAAAGCTTCTATCAATCTAGCATTTGCAGGAAAACCGAGTGTTCCAGATTTTGCCACAGGGTGTCCTTCTTGCTTCTTCACATCAAAAGTAGCTTGAATTAGAACCAGTGTTTTCTACAGTACTAGGTTCTACAACTTACTTGGATGATAAACCAACTCTTAAGAACAATCACAATCCCATCGAAATACAAAGCATGCAAAACAAACAAACAAACAAACAAAGGCAAAACGCTCAAATACAAGGATAATGGAAAAGTGCATTTAATGCTATTACCTGCAAACTGGCATTAAGAGCTGCTCCGTAGCCTAAACTGGTAGGTATATTTTTTACTAAGGTTGGGCTTCTGGAAGAAAACATATAAAGATGATTTCTAAGTCAAAATAGAAAATATGTGGATATCAATAATCCTAGCTAAAAAAGATACGTTCTGGACTGTTGCCTCACACTACCGGTCCAGAGTGAATGTATCAAA
>NC_058369.1:133107680-133110180 GCF_018350175.1 Felis catus | reverse complement strand
ATTCCCACTGAGGTCCAGTTAGTGCCCCCTGCAATCTGCCATCATCAATCTAATTCAATAGAGTGACAGAGACCAGGCAGTGTGAAACGCTGAACTCTGCCACGGAGTCGGCATCTACACTTGCACTGGGTCTCATTACAACTGACGGACCTTACTTTTCCATCAGTCAGACACAGCAGAGAAAAAAAAAAAAAAAGGCATAATTGGTCACACTGCAGACTGTCTCATCAGCTAAACTCTTCTGTTTTAGTCTACCTTTTATAAGTGGTAAACAGGTTTACAGAAAGCTTTCTGCACTACAGCAGTTACGATCCTTTTATGTGTTCTTGATTATTTTACAAGTCAAAATAAAATATTTTTAGTAGCTCTCCGGAAAAAAGCAACGACATGATGAATTGAAAACAGTTTTAGACATAGTAACGTGTTTAGAAAAGGAGACTGTGTGTTTAATTAAATGAAAGTAAGGATTGGTTGATTGAGGAAAAAAAACAATCTTTAAGATGACATATTAGAGAAAGCTTTAAATATAACATAACGATAGATAAAATTGCCTTCTAATCAGTTTCATGAACTCTGTTTATTTTTGACCAAATTCTGTTTCAATATTAAAAGCAGTATCTTTTAACTTAAATTAGCAGCATCTGAAACAACACATATATTCCTATCTGTGATATTACAGGAGATCTGCCATCATTCTAGTAAAGGTAAGTCTTAAGAATTTTTGCAAGTTCTTTAATTAAAAAAAAAAAAGCACCAGCAGTAGAAAGGAAAAAAGGGTTTTTCAGGGTATTATCTTACAGGCATGATATTGTAAAGACTTTTTGCTACATCATAAAATCTTGCGGAACAAATCAAGATTGGCTCATGTGAAAACTGTCTCTGTGATAAAATCACATCCAATTGCAGGGTTTCATCTAACTTCTATTAGGGAAAACTTAGATATGACTTCTTAGGGATATCCAAATATATATGATGTAGTCTAATGGCTATATAGGTCTAAGCGATAAGTACGTTAAACTATAACAACCCACCCGGAGTCATCAATCCTTGCCATCATTACAAACAAAATGAAAATTCCATGTATTTCTATTAGTCATTGTGTTAAAAGACTCAGGATCTGCCCGTTAATCAATTTAACACGCCAAAAATCTGAGAAAGGGGTCCATTAAGAGAGCACCCAACAAACCTGTATTTCTAACTGTTGGACCACCTGCATTTGCACTCGACACTGGGCAGTGCTTCGGTCGTCCAGAGCATGTTCATTGTTAAGGTGCCTAAAGACACACAAAACACAGAATACAGGTTAAACAACATCTATGGTAGGGGTATACGCTCCCCTTATAAAAACACAACACTGAAGCCATACTTTTATCCACAGTGGGAAAAAGAGACACCTTGAAACTGTACAAAGAAAAGTTAAATATGCTTATGCGTTTAGTGAAAATTATGTATGTGATATACAGAGACCCCTCCAACGGCAGAAAATGGCATTGTCTCTAAGCTTATCAGTTATTACAAAAAAAATATTTCCCCAAACCATTTACAGGATAATAGTAGAAATCACTAGATGTATTTCATATACTCATGCCATTTTTTTTAAAAAGGGTACCTTATAAATACATGAACCAAAAGTAATTCTGAAGAGAACAAAGGCAATTCTCTATTCCATTGCTGTTAAAACAGTCTGTGGTTCCTATGATGTTATTTAGTGAGTGATACGTTATTTCACCAGGATTGGTGTGAATTATGTAAAGATGGCAAATTATCATCCCGTGGAAACATCGATACTTATGAAGAATGATCACTTGCTGTTACTAATAAATAAAGTACAATGAAGATTCTGGTAATCAGAAGCCAGGGTCCTATTTGGGAGACATTTATCCTAATTTTACACAAAAGTGGTGAAAGATGAGACATTCTCACCGTCTTACTCTAATCTTGATTATGTATTAGCCTGTTGTTATGATTATTATTATGGAACAGTGTTTAAAATAATCTCTTTAACAAGGGGTATGGTAATACGCCAAAAATAATTTAGGAGAGCCGCATCTTCAACGAACATTAAAATATTCAATAATATGTACTTTGCTATTTGTATTATGTAATCTATTTACCGCCTTCTAAAATTAAAAAAAACATAATCTTCACATAATTTAGTATTTGGTGGGTCTATTTCACCAACGAACAAATTAAGGCAGCAATTTAAGAGATGTTCTCATCAATGCATATAAATGAAATACTGAACAAATTATTCAGAAAATTAAATAAGAATTTATATATTTGTCTATCTGGCTTCAAGCACCATTTAGAATGGTGTAGTAGTCTAAAAAGTTTAGGACAGCCCTAAGTGTACTGAATTCAACAAAGATGTTTTTTGTGTCCATTCAAATCATTTACCTGTATTTTTTTAAATTAGTAACGAAGCAGAAAAAATATATAGACGTATATATAACACATATGAAGAAGAATTAAAATGGTGTTTCTCAGAAAGAACTGATTT
>NC_058369.1:133080180-133105180 GCF_018350175.1 Felis catus | reverse complement strand
TGTCAAAGACCGTTTTAACAAAATGTTTCACTTGCATATCACTGGTGTTTGATTTATTTTGCATCAAGCTTTTTATGTTTAAACACTGACAGGAGTTTAAATACAAAATGTTAGCTGTCACTATTCATTTAGCTGATTATGTGAGATGCCTTAGTTTTGAGAGATGGGGGCACTGTCACCAAAAGAAACAACATTCTGACAAGTTCAAAGAACGCCTTCTTGAGGTCATAATTTTGTAGCCATGCTGCCTAGTCAAAGACAAAGAAATAGACAATACACACTAAGTAAGAGCATAATTTTTAGAGTAGTCAGCTCCACGAAAAAGAGAGACAACAAATTTCCATTAAATCAACTATCCCGTATCCACTACCTTTTCTAGGCTCTATATACACTGCCAAGCTTAAAAAAAAAGGTTTTTGTAATAAACCTAATACACTTATCTTCATCAACTAATGGCTCTTGAATAGATTGATATTTTTGTGGACACTACTCATTCTGCCTTTCTTCACAGAGAATATTTCTACCTCTGAATCTCAGATCATGTTTTATTTGCTGGCACCTGTGCATGCAGACTCAAGAACACTAGTCTGCTAACTGGAAAGCTATCTTGTAAACCTTTTGGTTTAAGCTCTAAAAGTCAATCCACTTACATTCAAGCTGACTTAGGTCCAATGGAATGATAATTAATTTTGCAGTCAAACTACGCTAAAGTTTTGTCAGATGTTATTACACTTTGACATTTATAAGACAGTAATGAAGGAGTAGTACGAAATGCTTTTAGTGATCTAGTGAGATCTTCAATTAGTGGTCAGAAAAAATGGTTAGCTTCTGTCAACACGTACTTTACAGTAAAATTCAGAAATGTTCCTAATCACCTTTTTAGCCTGGGCTTTCTTCTTTGTATTTTGGTTTTCTTGCCTTTATCTTTGTTGCTACAAATAACAGTTTCGAACTCAGTCTTAATTCAACAGAAAGGAAAAACTTCCTTGAATATTACAGAATACACATCAGACTAACAATATATATGTACATAAGCAACTGTCCTCTATTAGCTTTTCATTTGGTGCTGGGCAAAAGCAGAAGGATCCTACTAGTCTGTTTGGGATATAATGTGAGAAAGAATTTGGGACTCTTAGTGTATTTTCTACTATCCTTTATTATTTAACATATGTAGGCTAAATAGTACTAACAAATGGATTCCTTTTATTTCAAACCAATGGATAAGTTGTCTGATGCCAAAGTAAAGCTCAAGCTATACATTTATTTTTAGTGCATTTCAGAAATAAAAATGCCACAATATTTTCTCCAAAAACTTTCATAATAAACACTGGATATAAAATTTCTGGGAGAGTAGCAAACACGGAAACTGAGAACTGAAAACCTTTCACAGTTTTTTGGCTTGTCTGACATTCCTCTAAACCTCAACTCTCCCCCATAATGACAAAAGAAAAGCAAAATATCCTTTCCAAGAAAATCTGTATTAGTGGTGATGTCTTCATTTCACTTTCCACACAGACACTACACTGTTTTCTGAATAACTGAACTTAATTAATTTCATAAAATATATTATTTCTTTTTACATTTCCCATACACTTTAATACAAAGACAGTTCCAGTATGGAAATGTATCTAATACATTTTTTTCAGTATACTGGTATTACATCTATTGACAGAACTTATCTTTGAGTAAGAGAATCTAAAGCAGATCATAACAAAAATGGACTAAAAGAAAGACCTTACAATCTACTGTCATTTGTTCTGTCATCTCTATAAAGTTAATGGTTTGGAAAAATGGTCAGCATTTGGAACCAAAGTTGATATTTAATTGAAAGGAAATGCTTTTTTAATTGTAATTTCTCCCCCCACCCCCGCACCTCTGTAATATCTTTAGTTTTTAAAAAATACTGGCATGAATGTGAAAAAAGAACCAGGAAGCTAAAATGAGGGTTCATGTTCCTCTGCTTGTTAGTAATAAACTTTTAGATAAATATTTGAGATGAATAAAAATGTTCCTTTCCATGTGCTATAAAGGAAATCACACTGAAGGGAAGATATGTACATTTTCTCAAAAATTCTTAATTTTGTCAGAAAGAACAACTTGGAGGAATAACATGATGACTGGGCTAGTTCTATTTCTTAAATGACCACAGTTACGAAATAGTAGCAACAGTCCTCTTAATGATCTTAATGATAAGGAATAACACGACACATTGATAAGGATGAATGTATTCAAATGAAGAAATATGAAATTAGCTGGATCAGTTTCACGTCCAATAAAATGGTAGCTCACTACTGTTTTGGTATAATAGTCATGAAAAATTTATTTAAGGCCTTTTCCAAAAGCCATAGCAATACAGGAAGCAAATTTTCTTTTAGTTGGTCAGAAATGAGAAAAAGTTTAAAAGAAAATCCTTGTGGAAGTCTTACTGTAATTCTGTTATGAAGTTATTATGATGCCAAGTACTTGTGCCTTGTTGTTAAGGTGCTTTTACTCTATACCCTGTAGTCTACCATTTGTAAACACATCTTTTTGATGTTTCTGCCAACATCCTGGCAACAAAGCAGTGCAATTTCAAATGAGCTAATTAACTTAATTGTTGATGAAGCATGAAACAGTTCATTCACCCTGTTAGCTGCTCCATGACAACATAAGAGTCTGAGCCTGTGAAGTTACTCATCTCCATAAACCTATCTGTAGCTCTCTGTTTAGATCTCTTGTATGGCAGAATTGTGCGTGGAAAATGTTTCATAAAAGATGTATATTCTTATTTGAAAAGGAACCTCTTAAAATTAAACAAAATTATCACCGTATGAAGAAATTAAGGACACACAAAGTTTTGATTTTAAGCTAGAGAAGCCATAGAATTTATCATACAACTATACAGCCATGGGTGTTTCACTCTGATCCTGAGGGCAACAAGTAACAAAGGTAGATGAAATACAATTATTTCTGAAAACTTTGGTTCCTATTAAATTTCATCTTTTCATTCTTATTGTTCAATAAATATGTTAAATATCATTATTTAAAGGAAGTAATATCAAGTTTGTGATTAAAAAAAATAACCCTGTAAAATATTGGGTTGAAATGTGGATATATTACATGACGCCTCATGTAATTTTACTTAAAATTTTTATTAAAAACTTGAAATTTAAGTGAATCCTGCACACGTTTCCCAATTATTAATGGCACTATTACAGTAGGGTAGTATTTTTCATTCTTTAAAAAACCCCTATCGAATGACTTGTAAAATATTTTGATGGAAAGGTAAAGACGGACAGTCGCTTTCGTAGCCTGACTTCGGCCATGCACTTGTTGGAACACACAGAAAACTCAGAGGGGGCTTATGATGGACCTTTACTTCCCCCTTTCAGCTTTCTCTTGTTTATTTTCAACAGTGCACTTGAAACTCCCACAGAACCCACCCCCTTCCCTAAAAAAGGTACGAAACCTACTTTAAAAACTGTCCAAAATCTTCACAAATGCTTTCACAGCCTGGCCATTTGCAAACTCCATGGCCGTACAGAGTGTGAGAAGCCCCAGTCTCCTCGTGTGACGAGCTGTAGCAAAAGAACACGGCGTCAGAGTCATCTCAAAAAGCCATAATCGTTGCAGGCTGCTAGCGCCTGTCAGGTTACGATCAGTGACAAACAGGTCAAAACAGGTCAATTCAGCTCAGAGCAGTCAGAAAAATTTAATCGTTCTATTGAATAGTTCAACTGCCAAGGCTAGATGATGTTCCAATTAGAGGAGAAATAGAGCCAAAGATGACTGTTAATAAAGGATGAAAAACTAAGAGGACTGTATAATATCATATGCTAATCTTGCCATATGACCTTAATGTAACATTTACCTCTAAATAAAAAATATATATATTCACATGTGGTCAAGTGAAATAAACCTGTGTTTTTAAGAAGGTAATAGGACATCCACCATAAGATTTTTGAAATGTGCTTTTTAAAGAAGATATGGACCTTTAGGATCATTTAAATTGTTTAATATTTATGTTTGAGCCATATATATTTCCACTAGTTACTGCTGATTTTAAAAAATCTACTTTGGAACAGTATTCATTAGCTATATCCTTCTATAATTACCAAAGACTTTTGATAAGTGAGTGTTATATCAGATGGAGAGAGCCTAGAAAAATCAACCAACTTCTGCAGTATATAACCATCAAATTATCTCAATTAAAACAATAGCATGAAAGCATTCAGAAGCATACCGTTCGTTAATGATGAAAACTAACAAGAAAAATTTTTCATGATACTCAAATGAAGACCAGAAACACCACCAAACTACAGCATTCTATTTTAAAGTGTACTGTAATTAAATATAGGTTTCTTAAAAAAAAAATTCTTTGTGAGAAAGAATTTGTTACAGCTAGGCAGACATTCATATTACATAAGAGAATACTATCAACCCACTACACTCCAATGTGAAGTTTAGAGCAAAATACCATAGGAGACTGAGTCACTCTGTTAAGAAACCCTACATTTATGTTTCATCCTTTAAAAATATAGTTTTTATGTTAAGCAATATTCTAGCTTACATATTTTACATAAATTGCTTTAAAGGACTTGATTAGATAGAGCTACATGCTTGAAACAGGGGCAGTAAATGGACAAGAGCACCTGGGTTCTCCTTTTATAAAGGCAGTTTTTACACAACTAAAATAAAACAAGAGGTTGAAAATTATCTAACATAATGTACTCAATGTTGGTAACTGAAATCAAATAATTTTCCCTATGAATTTTGAGTCAAATTTACTCAGAGTTAGCATCATAAGTTTATTTTTTTATGTAATTGCAACTTCCCTCATGCTCCAATAATACTAATAAAAAAAAAGGTATACCAGATATTCTGTCTTCTGGTTTATTATGCCTGTAATTGTACCCTCATGTATATGGATTCTCTGATATCTATGGACATGTTCTTAAACATACATTAAGTACGTGTTTTTAAACACTTACTAAGGGGGATATGTATGCATCTTTAGTTATTTGAAAGGGGTTCTTAAGTTTAAAAATGGTAAAATGTTCTCATTTCAGCAATCCTACTCATCAAAACAGATTAGCCATAAAAATATGTCGATACAGTAATTCCATATGCACTTATTAAAAAATAACTTTCTTCAGGCCAATTCCCCACCAAATCCATCAAATCCCTGGTATTTGAGCTACTTTCTGTAATGAAAATAATATATAAGGTAAATAACCTAAAGGTTTTTATTTAATTTGTTTTACACATTTTTCCCCTGTTAAGTACAGATCATAATCCTCAGTTTTATGAATGGTGGAAGGAGAGGTTGGCGACAGATAAATATAGAACAAATCTCATGAGATTTACCTGTCCCGCCTTGCACTTAGAACTGAAGACTGTCCATTCACTATGGAATGATGGGTTATTGGTGGTGACGCTTTGGAAGTGGTGGAGGAGGTAGTCGAGGAGGAATTGTTAGTAGTGAGGTCTAGCCCTCCATGTTTAATGCCATTGTCTTCCATACTGTGAACTCCAGTCACTTCTTTCCATAACTGCTGAATCTCAGCAGGACTTAAGCCAGCTACAAAACGAAAGAAAGCCCCACTAATATAACAAGGTAAAGTTCATATAATGAGCTTAGTGTTATTACTGGATTAATGCCAACAACAAAAGTGATGTTACCAGCATAATTAATATACAATAATAATTCACTTTACACCATCAGCACCATAGCCTTTCTCATGAATAATCAGTTATTTGTTAAAGACTACCATTTTGGGAATAGTAGTGGGAATAATAGTATTGAAACTATCAAGGATTAATGGAAAAAGCCAGCAAGTTCTACTTGAAAGTTAAACTATTTAACAGAAGCTTTTACTTATTGCTAGTGTTAAGTTTTTATCAGTAAGGAAATGAAAAAGAAATAGATTTTGAAATGAGATATATCAAAAGAAATGAAAAGAAAAAAAGAAGTAAGGAGGGTAAACAAAAAATTTGTCAGGGAAAAAAAATGTCAGGGAAAAACAGTAAACATCCAACTCAGAAAAAGAATACATTTGACAATTAACTTTGACAAAGTTACTTTGCTCTTTCTCAGACAGACAAACAAAATAATTGAGTTTCATTTGGAGGTCCTAAATAAGCCAATGTTCTTACCTCCATGGATCAATTAAACAGATAATATGAAAACTTCATTTTATGGACGACAGAATAAATGAGTACCCATTTTAAACAATGCCCTGTTTCAGATCATGGAAATTTACCAGATATATGAAGAATGAAAACAGAAAATCAAGGCATTTTAACTTTTAACTCTAATTCCGAAATAGGAATTGAGAGATTACTGTTTACTTATTATAAGTCAAATATATAACAGTACTTATATATGCCAAGTACTATGCCTTCACGGATTCTTTCCATACCTTATGCTCCTTAATCTTCACTAAATCCAATGAGTTCATAACTGTATTTCAATCAGTTCATGGATAACAAAGCAAAGTGAGGGAGAGGTTCAAAAATGTATCCAAGGTCACAAAGCTTCTATGTGGTAAAGCTTTGATTTAAATCCAGGAAGTTTTATTTGAATGCCTTTTTTCTTAAAATATTACATTAAAAATATGAAAACTATTGAATAAAGATATACAGGGGGAAAGGCAGTTGTAACTATGGTTGCTATCACTTATTGACCATCTGCTGTAGTCTGATGCTTACATTCATAATCTCAATTAACTTCACTTGAAGCTAGGAATCATTCTACTTGACAGATGAGGGCATGGCATGGAGGTTTAAAAAGATGAAATATGTTACCAAATCACTATGCTCACAACTGGTGGACAGAATTCAAACTTAACGCACTGCTGCTCCAAAATCTAGGTTCTGCATATGTTACGTGCGTCTGCAACATCTAACACAAGGACGGAAGTACTAATCCAATACCCCCACTCCCACAACCCAGCACACATCTACATCAGATGCTACAGTGATGCCGATCAATCAAGAGGTGTGGGGGAAGGGAGCAGGATCGAACAGGCAGGGGAAACTAGGGGAAGATAACAGAACATGATGTCAAGCAGAGTCAGCCTGCTCGCCCCTCCCCCTGCAACTAGGAAAACCATCAATCTAGACATAGTAGTAAGTAGCTCAAAGTGACAGAAGAATTCTCACTGCTCCAAACATAACTTCTGGTCAAATTATTCATCACAGTGGTAACCTTAAATTGCTATGCCTATCACAATTTCTTACAGATAGTTTTACTGAAAACTATCATTTTGGTGATTCTGGCTCCTGAAGATTTTAAAACAGCCTAAGACTGAAGAAAAGACTGGATAACTCAGGTTTTCAGTTATTTAAAACTATTCTTTTTCTACATAAAAGAGGATGGCTTAATAAACTAAGGTATTACTCTGGTTATATGGGACATAATTTCTATATGAAAACATCATTAATTATTGCTTTAACCCAGGATTCTGAAACTTACCTGACTGTAACTTTTTGATTACCTGTCTGTATGAATTAGGTGCCCTAACAGCAAAACTCCATTAACCAATCCTTTTACATAACAGCTTTTACACATCTTCTGCATGCGAGCCCTCACCACCTCACTCTGCCTCTCTGCTCTACCGTCCACTCTTGCCTGGTGTGCAGTTACCCTTTCCTGTCTTCCTGCTTTCCCCTTGCCTTGCTATAATTTACTTCTCGTCATATATCAGCCAAAATCTATCTCTTTAAATGTAAATTGGGCAATGGCATTTTCCAGACAAAGCCTCCAATGGCTTTCCAGAACACTTAGAAAAAAACACAAGAAAAGAAAGGGAACACATAACAACAAAAAACCCTACTATGGCCTGTGAGGTGCTGGAATTTATTATCTGGGTCTTGCCTGCCTCTCTGACCTCATCTATTGCTCACTCTGTACATTTCGCTCTGTTATACTTTCTTCTGCATCTTAAAGGCAGTAAATATTTGCTCCCTTTCCAGCTTTTGCTCTGGCTGTTCCCACAGCACAGGCGATTTTGGTTACAGATCTCCTCACGACTTCCTCACTTCACTCAGATGATTCAAGGCTCACCTCCTCTGAGAGGTCTTAGACCATGCTTTCAACTACTGCCCCTCCCCACCTTGCCTTCTAACATTCTCTGTCACCTCACTCTGCTTTCTTTTTTCCTAAGAGCGTTGTCAGTCTCTGAAACTATAATATTTATCTGTTTTACTCATTATCATCAGTCTCCCTCTTCTGCAATTTAAACTTAAAATGGTAAGAGTAGGGATTTCTTATCTTACTTATCTATCTCCAGTGCCTAGAAGAGTGCCTGGTATGTGTTCAATGAATAGTAGTTGATTTAGTTGATTATAACAGATTCATAGAGTTTTTGTAGGCATTTTGGTTTTCACATGGAAGTTCTGTGGCTCTTGCGGGGCATACTATTTATGAGTACTTGCAATCCTGTAAGGCCAATATCTAAAGAATTATAAACTAGTTGATTCTAAAGATCGAGTGGCTGATAAAATTTTATACCTTGGCTAAAGACTCTTAGATGTTTTTAGAGACTATATCAGTTAGAGATGTTATTAATAATTCAGTTTTTGAATTTTATTAATAATTTAGTTAACCTAAGTATCCACTTACCTTTTAAAAAGCAGACTTCTATTATACTATTCATTTGTATGGAAAATTAGTGGTATCAGCATGATATCACAATGATATGGCAACAAATACTAAGAACATAGATGTTTGATGAATAAATAACCTATTCGCTATCCAAATAATGATTCTTAATTAAACGAGGAAGGAAGTGGTTTTTAAATATTACAGATAAGGGGCAGAAAATAGATGATGTCAAAAAGAGACTCCTGTTAGTAGAAGTGGTTCCCCAAAGTGTCTGCATATTAGACTCACTTGGGGACATTTTAAAATTTCCAATGCCCTGACCACAGCCCAAACCAATTAAATCACAATTTCTGGAGGTAGGACACAGGTATCAGTCTGTTTCTGAAGCTCCACCGATGATTCCAACGTGCAGACAATTTTGGAGGAAAAATTTTAAAAGCAAACTGTCATATTGCTCATCAACAGAGTTTTCACACCTACAATTTACTTAGCTCTTTTCCATGGATACAAAACGATGAATATGAAACAACCAGCCAATCCGTTTTGTACAATTTTGAAAGTTTCGTGAGTTTTGAAGTTTTGAGGTTTGCGAAAATTAACTTATTTTCAGACAGTAATGTAACACATTCAATACTTCCTAAACTGTGTTCTATGGGACAGTAGTCATCTGAACACTTCTAATCAGAGATCTAAGAGATCTCTGGTCTCTATCTTGGAGGCTCATGATTAATGTTAACATATACATCAGTTCCATGATGTCTAGAAACAAAAGAAACCCTTGAGTCTCTTCTTTAACTCTTTGTTTTACAAATCCATTTGAGGATAAAAAGAAAAAAAAACACAACAAACTCTTTTTACAATTGCATTAATTTATTTCAGTTTTAAATAACGGGTGTGGGCTTAGGATTCATCAGGTGCTCTCCAGCCCTCCCATGAACTGCAGGCTGCCTGTTTATAAACTTAAGACTTTTTCCAGAATTAGCTTAGTTCAAAACTAAGCTTCTATTTATGCAGCCCCTTGGAATCCAACTCACTGCTCCAGTAGGTTCCTTTGTCTCTGTTTTGTTAGAAATTTACATGGTACTTCTGATATGCCAGTCACTTTTCTGCATGCTTCAGGTCTAATCTAATACCCTGAGCTACTATTATTCTCCCTATTTTAGAGATGAGGACACTGAGGAACAGGAAAGTTGAGTAACTAGCTCTAGAGCTAATGCACGGCAAAGCTCCTCACCTTTGTAGGTCATTGCTCACATAACCCTTTTTCAGGACTCCTTCCCTGGCCACCCTGTCTACAAGTTCAACCCCTACCGTTTCTAAGGTTTCTTTATTTTTTCCTATCCTGACTTAAAAAAAGAAAAAAAAAATTCCCATAGCACTTAGCACTATACATTTTACTTAATTTGAAATCTAAGTTCTGTGATGGCAGGGATTTTTGCCTGTCCTCTTGACTGCTTTGTCCCCAGTGCCTCTAGGAGTGCCTACAGTGATTGAAAGCTCAATGTGTGTTACTTAAAAGAGTTGTTCAATGACCAGAACAGTAGCAGTGCATAATCTGGGAATCAGTGGACTAGACCATCACAGAATAATAGTCTATTTTTAAAAAAATTTTTTTTTCAACGTTTATTTATTTTTGGGACAGAGAGAGACAGAGCATGAACGGGGGAGGGGCAGAGAGAGAGGGAGACACAGAATCGGAAACAGGCTCCAGGCTCCGAGCCATCATCCCAGAGCCCGACGCGGGGCTCGAACTCACAGACCACGAGATTGTCACCTGGCTGAAGTCGGACGCTTAACCGACTGCGCCCCTCAATTTAAAATCCCAAGTAAAGAGTATTCAGTTTTCTTAGTAACTTATTTCAAGGATACATACATAACAATACTAGCACCAAAAAGTTGTATGATTATGCAATTTTAAAATTCCATGACCACAAAAAAATCAAGAAATGATGATGGATGATGGCTTGGACTGGCTCTCGTTCACTGCCAGTACTACAAATAAGCATTAAAAGGTTTGTTTTTCTAGGAGTTGAATGAATAAGTGGATGAATTCCTAATCAAATTGCATGTAATACGACAGGTAAAGCAATTAAATAACATTCCTTAATCCTAGATTCATAGTTTGTGGAGTATCTATTGGGTGAAAACCGCTGTGCTAAGAATTAATTAAAATTTGGTAATTCATATCTAGATTATACAGTCTTGGAGCACACAAGATTTAAAAATTCCAATATTTTACTTATTGGTAAAAATTACATTAGCAGCTTTTTCACACAAAAATAATGTCTTTTCATTTTTTATGTCTAGTAATTAATTTTTAATATTAAATAATTTTATACATTATGATGTAAAGTAAGTCTACTGTGATTTTTTTAAATTAACTTATTTAATAGTACTCTGCTTATTTTCTAGAGTTACTTATAAGTAAAAGCAATAAAAGCAAATTTTGTAGAAGTATTTGTATCATTCACATATTTTATTGAACCAATTTGATACTTAGTAATTTGAATTCTTGAACTATTATCATGTAATTTTCACTTTCATCTTAAATTTTACATTAAAAAAAGTAGTATATGCACATGGCCAAAATAACAGAATCATAGAGAAGGTTATACATTGCAAAATCGAATTTCCCGAACCAGACCTGACTTCACGGTTCCTAGTTCTCTCCACAGGCAACAGTCATTCTGGTTTCTGGGCTATCCTTCAGAGACCTGTGTTCATTTATAATTTGCCAGACCTAACATATTATGGATTTATATTTGACTGGGGGCCTACTTTAACCTGTAGGTATAGTGCCCATCTTTAAAATGTATGTTTAATGAGAAGTGTACTGAATCCATATTTTGCCCAAAAGCTGAATTACAAGGGGCAAAATAGCTATTTGGCTAAAACTGAGACCAGAGGCAAATTTCACCACAAAGAAGGAACTTCTGGGATACCAGAATACAGGGTATATATATATATATATACATATATATATATATATATATATGTATATATATATGTATGTGATTTATTTTACAAAACAGTAATTTCTCAGTTTTCCTCACCATGGAACTTTAATGGGTCAAAGTTGACATTCTGCTTTTGAGTCTTCCTTCAAGATACAAAGAGCTGACAAAAAGAACTTTAAAAAGACTTACGGCCTAAATGGAAATAAATTCATTTTAATGTATGCATGCTGGTACATGAAACAATTCTGTGACAATTAGAATTATGATATAATTTAATATATCATTACTTACATTTCCTCAAAAATTAACACGCCTAATATTTCTCTATGTATTTAACTTGTTGTGAGTTACTTTTTATACATAAAATTAATAGCATTCATAGTTAACTTTGCAAAGTTTTATTCCTGCAATCATAAATGTACATCTAAACTTCAGCTTACTGATGGAGCTTTAGCATGTAAAACCCCAAAGGAGTTTCCCCTCCGAGTTACAAATTAAAGACTGACTGGTATTTAAAAGGAAATACTAAGATGGTAACAATAATTCTGCGCCACATGCCTTGTCCATATTGCGGTGCTGTTACCCTGATTAGATACAAAGGTGATCTATGCAAGCACATGATTACAGGTTAGGCAAAAAAATCAAGATGCCAGAAGTGATGCTGAAGTATGCATTTGGCTACTTATTTATTTATTTTAGAAAGACAGCGAGTGGAGGAGAGGGTGCGAGAGAGAGACAGAGAGAGAGAGAGAGAGAGAGAGAGAGAGAGAGAGAGAGAGAGAATCTTAAGCAGGCTCCATGTTGAGCATGCAGCCCAATGTGGAGCTTGATCCCCCACCCTGGAATCATGACCTGAGCCAAAAGGAGCAGGATAAAGATTAGGATGCTCAATCGACTGAGCTTTGACTATTTAGATTTCCATAATCAGAGAATGAGTCAAAGCCAAATACCTGATTTTGACTGAATACTCATCCTAATGACAAACTTCAGCACATTCTTAACTCAGCATAAAGGACATTCTTATACTTTACTTAGAAAGATTTCACTTTATTATTCAACAGTTCTTTCATTCCAAACTCATCTAGTTCTAGAAGGTGTTAGTTCAAAATAGTGCTGGCTAGATATTCTAGCATTTTCTGTTTGGTCTTTCAGATTGGTAACAAAAGTGTTATATTTTAAATAGCTTTTATAAATTTAAAAACATGTAGAAAGTTGGAATGAAATAAAGTTTTTGCCACATATATTTTAGTCTCCACAGTCATAGTAAGTCTGTGAATATATTGTGTATTGGAATACACTGACATCTATCTCATGCCAAAAACATGAGAAGTGCACGCACAATAATTTCCTATCTTCTAACCTGGAGACAATGGTACTGGGTCATGAAAATGTGTCACTAAATAATTACCAGCTGACATACAAACTGTACTATCTATGGAGTAAATAGCTTCATAATCAGTATTTTATTTGATATTGATTTACAGATCCATCCTTTTTTATTTGACTTCTGTATACCTACAGTCACTCTATGTATGATTTTTATTTATTTATTTTTAAATGTTTATTTATTTATTTTTGAGAGAGAGAGAACAGGGGCGGAGCAGAGAGAGAAGGAGACAGTATCTGAAGCAGGCTCCAGCCTCCCAGCTGTCAGTGCAGAGCCCGATGTGGGACTCGAACCCATGAACTGTGAGATCATGATCTGAGCCAAAGTCGGATGCTTAACCAACTGAGCCACCCAGGTGTCCCCATATATGCTTTTAGAGATGATAACTTAATTGCCTAATTTACATCAAAATCCAACATTATAGTAATATTCATGGTGACTTTAAATACTTAATATTTAAAATAATTTAAAGTGATATATTATGTCATTTTGTAACATAGAGAAAAATGTTGATGCATCTCCCACTCCTATCAAAATTATTATAATTTTGTTACTTCTGTCTCATTCTCATACACTTATTTTATATATGGTTGAAGAAGTTGGAACTTTAAAAAGTAGCCTGAGGAAGCTGTGTTAAATCATGGGGGTAAATACTTCAAATATGGCATATTTTTAAAGATCATCATTGTGTATAAATAAATCCTACTTGGTGTTCCTGTGGTTATCATTCATGGCCAATCCATCAGCCAACCAAAAACGTGGTGCAAAGTGAACTGGGAAACTGACAATGAAAATATTTAAGATATTTTTATCTGAAATCACCAAGGGTTAAGGCAGAAATAATTCAAGAATTCCATTATCTAACAATGACTTATTTTCTTTCTCCCATTCAGTTTTGGGATTCCAGCACCACCCCATGAAGTTCTGTTCCTCTGCTGTGGCTGGTTTATCTGACACATTCTGTCTGTGTTTGGCTGATGAGTCTCCGCAGTGGCACTTTTCACACTTAGTCATCGAAGCGGTGAAAAACACAATATGACTTGCATGTATTTTGTTTAAAATATAAATATTCTGCTCAAACCCAGATGTGCTTTCAGATTTATTTCATTTTCCTCAATGTTCTCTATCTCGTGTGTGTAATCTCTCATATATTTAATGGAGAGTACAAATAGAAGAAAAGGAAAAAAAATTCTATTTTAAAAAAGCTCAGAAATTAGAGTAAATTTTCATTTGAAAATCATTAAAATCGTTGTATCATAATAAATTTCTTTTTTCAGCAAGATATTTGTATGTTTGCCTTGGAAGAATGTAGTTTAACAAATATATCGCACATAGACTATATTTTACTTCTGTGGACTTCTGAGACTGAGTGTGAGCAAGGGAGGGATAGAGAGAAGGAGACACAGAATCCGAAGCAGGCTCCAGGCTCGGAGCTGTCAGCATAGAGCCCGACGCAGGGCCCTAACTCACAGCCCATGACACGAGCTGAAGTCGGACGCTTAACTGACTGAGCCACCCAGGCGTCCCTCTGTGAGCATCTATTTTAAACTTTCTTGAAATGTTTGTTTCAATGGTTTTACTCACAATCATGGTAGACCTCGCTTCTCTCTATTGAGGAGAATCTTATATCATTAGATCTTAAACACAGATTTTATGTAAATTTTACTGAAAAAAAAAACAATGGTATAAATTTATTGCTTCGGTTTTAGTGTAGTTTCTACCAAAAGAATCCATGTTTATATTGAATTAATTTGTACATACCTTTCTTTTTTTTATTTTTTATTTTTTTTTAATTTTTTTTTCAACATTTATTTATTTTTGGGACAGAGAGAGACAGAGCATGAACGGGGGAGGGGCAGAGAGAGAGGGAGACACAGAATCGGAAACAGGCTCCAGGCTCTGAGCCATCAGCCCAGAGCCTGACGCGGGGCTCGAACTCACGGACCGCGAGATTGTGACCTGGCTGAAGTCGGACGCTTAACCGACTGCGCCACCCAGGCTCCCCACCTTTCTTTTTTTTAAAACCTTATTTCTTCATTGGTCCTCAAATTATATTTATTTTTTCAAAGAACATAGTGAATAGAACATTCATTGCTATGGTGACACCATGGTTTATTTCAATTCTCTTTGGAATGGTCTAGAAAAGTGGGTTTATGGCCTTGTTTTTCTTCCACTATTTAATCTTTATCTTTTTTGATTTCCTAGGAGTGATTCAATCAGGTGAATCAGAAGATCTGAAATCAAGGGAAAGAGGGAATTCTAGGGAAAACATGCCATTGTGATAGTAATTTGATTAAAAAAAAGTGAACAACATTTACTGTAATATTTTATTTTACCTTATTTTATTTTACTTTTAAAGTTTATGTATTTTGACAGGGAGAAAGATTGAGAGAGACAGAGAGAGAGAGAGAGAGAGAGAGAGAGAGAAAATGAGAGGTGGGGAAGGGCAAAGAGGGGGTGGGAGAGAGAATCCCAAGTAGACTCCGGTGCAGAGCCTGATGTGGGGCTCAAACTCACGAACTATGATCATGACCTGAGTTAAAATCAAGAGTCGGACGTTCAACAGACTGAGCCACCCAGGTGCCCCTGCAATATTTTAAGTTTCATTTGCCAGAAACAAGATTATGTGTGTTTTAAAGATAGTTTTTTATTTGCATAATTTTATTTTTTTTTCTATTTAATTGTTCTTGATTTTATTCAGAATATCCTATTGAGTCAGAAAGATGAACATAAAATACTACAACGTGAGCCCCTTTGTAACAAATATAATTAGTCCATTTGGATTAAAGTTTGTTCCAACAAAATCCAAATGCAAATTAGAATATGCTTTTATGAAGTTTAATGATACATGACTTTTGCCTGTACCAGTAATTTTAGCACACAAGGAGTCATTTTGTTTACTATCATTGTTTTAAAGTAAGAATGCTTCCCGTTTCCCAAAAGTTGAGTCAAATGATGAATATATACAATTGTATGATTTATAGTGTTGTATTATGGTACTATCATATTGTATTATCAAAGTACATGCAAAGTTTTCTTATCCGAAAAATAAGGGGTGCCTGAGTGGCTCAGTCGGTTGAGCATCTGACTTTGGCTCAGGTCATGATCTGGCATTCATGGGTTTGAGCCCTACATAAGGCTCTGTGCTGACAGCTCGGAGCCTGGAGCCTGCTTTGGATTCTGTGTCTCCCTCTCTCTCTGCCCCTCCCCTGCTTGTGCTCTGTCTCTCTCTGTTTCTAAATAAAATAAAATAAAATAAAATAAAATAAAATAAAATAAAATAAAATAAATAAAATAAAATAAAATAAAATAAAATAAAATGGAAGAAAAATGAATAAGAATACAATTGGCAGCTTTTTGAAGCTGTAATTTACAATACATGCACAGGCAATATTACTTTAGAGAAAATAAGGTCAATATGGTCCCACGATTTAGATGGGATTCTACAAAGCGTAGCTTGGAATGGAATATTCTCTATAGGAATACATAAAGGCTCCTTTTTATACTTAAGAGTGTTAGCATGAAGATTAGGAACTTTTAGCAACTTCTATATTTTTGTTGATTTATTTTTATTTTAGAGAGAGAAGAGTGCGCAGGGAGGGGAGAGGAAGAGAGGGAAAGAGAGAGAATCCCAAGCGGGCTCCACACTTAGCATGTAGCTCAACACAGGGCTTGATCCCACAACTCTGGGATCATGACCTGAGCCAAAATCAAGAGCCTGGTCTTCAACTTGCCGAGCCAGACAGGCACCCTCTATCTTTTTTTTTTTTTTAAATCAGTTTTCTACCCAAACTCCTATCAGCTCACCTTTGTTAAATGGAATGTTGTTAGCCTTCCCACTGATCCAATTCCCTGCAGGTAGGTCTTCGCTGTACATTCGACAGTGCCTAAACTGTGTTGCCCTTATAAATTATTTTCCGCTCTAAGACTAATAAGGACACACTTAATATCTAACAAAACACTTGGAAGCAGTTTCACTACACACCTGAACTCAGTGTGTAGTAAAATCTCTGAGCCTCAAGAAAACGGGCCACGCAGCCATGGTAACGATCCTGTTTTCACTATAAACCTGAAGGTCATAAAAACAAAACTTCTCGAGGGATAAGGCAGACAGGGCATGAAATGGTAGAAAGTGCCACACGAGGAGTGAAGTGTGCACACTTTGTGTGTACCTTGAGGCAGCGACTGGACAGGAAGTGCCGCCTGGCCAGGTGGGATGGAGATGAGGCCCTGACGCTGAAGGCTGAGCAGGTGCTGCTGCTGCTGGAGTTGTTGCATCTGGAGAAGCTGCTGCTGGAAGACAAGCTGCTGGGCTGCCAACTGCTGCTGCTGCTGCTGCTGCTGCTGGTGCAGAAAAGCCGGCCCCGTAAACAGCAGGGAACACATGGTCTGCACACAGCTCTCATACAGAGAAATGCACACGCTCCTTTCACTGCCCCGGTGAGTTTCTGAATGGGCATCCCATGGTCAACGTTCGAAAGCAGAATGTGAGCAAGTTCTAGATTTTCGGTTGCCTTTCTTTCAAATATTACACAGCAGCAGAGAACCAAGGAACTTGCATGAAAGAGTATGGAACGAGCTTTAGAAAAAGTATGCTACAACAAAGTGTCAGACTTTTTTAAAAAAAAATTGGCTTATTGCAGATGATGATAATAAGTTTATCTATACTAAAAAAATAACACTTTATAGTGACAGTCAACTTCAACAACACTCTTCTCTTTTTTTTTTTTTTTCCAATTGAGTAAGTTTGATCTGCAGAGGCCCATGAATGTGGTCTCTGGTGATCTATTAGTAAACTGGATGTAGCCTTCATAGGACAGGCCTGTTAGCTCTCTCTCTTCCTCTCTTCTCTTGTTGGAATACATTAAAGGCAGAATTATGTGCAGGGCAAAAAAAAAAAGTGCCCTTATTATAAGGAAAAGTATAACTTCCAATTTCGTGAGGCATTACAAGACAAACCAGAGTTCTCTGGACTCGGGAGGGTATGACGAGGCAGTCACAACTGCAGAGACAGACAAGCTGCTGGGGAAGACCTTTCCTTTTTAGTTTGGGGAAAAGAGAAACTTCTGATGCGCTCACTGGAAAACAGACTGCATAATGGAGCAAGTCATGTGGATTGCCCAGAGCCTCCGGAGAAATAAGGGAGCAATTTCTATTCTGTAGTTGATGGCTGTCTGAAATTCTATTCACAAATCCAAACAGAAACAAAGCCTCAGGAGGTCAAAACTGTTTCCTGTACGTTTGCATAATGGGCAGCTTGAAGACAACGGCTCTGATACCTGCTGATCAATTTAACTACTTCAACATGTTTTGTTTGTATTATGTTTATATTTGATGCAGTTTGCTGACAAGTGCAAGCTCGGCCTGAGAAGCCAGCTTGTCAGTTTGATTTATGAGCATATCAAACTGTAACTTTCTACTCGCCACTCCAAACCTACAGTAGCAGTTCATTAATCAGGGGCCCGTGACTTTGAAATCTGTGTTCCACCGGTTTCTCCCCTAGCCCCCCACCCCACCGCGCAACCACGGGCTACATTTGCATGCATGTTCTCTGAGCTGCACCACTGAGAAAAATAAGGTTCCCTCACCAACTTAGATTCTCGGTGAATACAAGATAATCAGTACTTTGTCCACCACAGAGCTTGCTCTTTGTACACTGTGATTCATTAGTGAACATTAGACGACAGACAGCAGCATTGGATTGTAACTCTCAAGTCCCATGCTACAAAAAAGGAGAGCAGGAGAGTTCTACTGTCACTGTTATTAAGCTGGGTAAAAATGTATCATAATGCATCTTTGACAGGAGAGCCTTGCGCTAGGAAGATCTCAGGCCGCCCTGGCCTCGAGGCACCCAGTCCCCACCTGGCACCGCTGCGCCCTGCCGGTGAGCCCGACGGCAGGTGGCTCCTACCTCTTTCGCCTGCTTGCCAGGATGCGGCGGCGGCGGGGGCGGCTGCTGCTGCTGCTGCTGTTGCTGCTGCTGCTGCTGCTGCTGTTGCTGCTGCTGCTGCTGCTGCTGCTGCTGTTGCTGCTGCTGCAAAAGCTGAAGATGTAACTGCTCTTGCTGTTTCTTGTAAAACTCTTGTAGTTGTTGCTGAATAAACCATTTTGACTTTAATAAATAAAGGCAAAAGTTTCATGTATTATAAATCTCCTAAACTCTTCTAGACTGGCATATGGTAGAGTATCCATTAAGGTTCACCTCCCAAGAACAACAAAAAATATGCAGTGGATGCAAGGAGACACATCTACATACATTTGTTTTTTCCAAGGCAGCTCTGAAATTTTCCAATCCAGAATCCAAAAAAATCCTAAACAGGAGGGCATAGGAAACCTATATTCTAATGGGCCAGAACCAAATGAATACCCTAACTGATTACATCGGAAGTCCCACTGGGATATTCAAATAGGTTATATACTCTACCATTTATAAGAACCAAATATATGGCTACATAGAATCAGGTTGTTCAATTCCTATCGGGGAAAATATTTTAATCCATCAGACGTACAGAAGAATGTTAGACTTAGAAGTAGAAGCAACTGGCCTGTGGCCATCAGCCATAGAAGACAGCAAAGCGATTAAATCAGTAAGAATCTGGGTAAAGCACATTGTTTTCTCTAGATTAAGTAAGTCTACAACATAAAGTCCACTTTATACACACTCGAGGCCCAATAAGGTTCGTATTGGAAATGCTAGTCTTGTCACTAAAAAAAGATAACTTTCATGGGTTAGTAACTTGGCTGCTTAACTTTGTTTTTATAAGTAGATATTCTCTATGCCTAAACACCAAGTATATTTTGGGAAGGAAACGTAGGATGTTACCCTCCCTATCGCAACCAAATGGCCAGTTTAAATCTCATACTTCCACGAACATAAAGGAGTGCTGAAGTGTTAAGGAGTTTTCAAAGCAAGAATTATCTAGAAGTCCCTTTGCACTCTTACTGGCAAGTGTACAAATCAAATGCTCCTAAGCATATGAATACTAAACTATTAATTTATTCCATGTTGAAGTTACGCCTCTCTCTGCTCTTACTGTAGACTTTGATGAATTTAAAAAGACCGAAGGATCTAAATTTTTTGATGTAGTTCTGCAGTCACAATGCGGCATGTACGTTCTTGCATTCTGATCAGCTGTCCCTTCAAGCGGAGAGTGACCGGCAAACATGCCCACGGCACTGTCGTCAGAGGCGCACACGTGCGCCACATGCCAGGACACCAAAGCAGGTAACCCACATTACCTGCTGCAGCATGACTGCCTGCTGCTGCTGGAGGAGGGCTTGGAGCTGCTGAGGAGACAAGACTTGCTGCTGAAGAATCTGCTGCATTTGCTGAGGGGTGATCACCTGGGGAGTCATCATGGCCACCGACACAGGCACCTGGGCAGGGACAGAAAGAGAAGGGGTGATCGTAACCAAACGTCTGCTCACCGGCTTCACAGCTATAGGTCACCGCTAGTAAATCCTTTAGAAATGATGGCTCACTGTTTTGATATGATATCTGCATATTATTAACTCTTTGAAAATACTATTAAAGTACCACAGCATGTAGACACTGGCCTCCCAGAGACATCAGATTTCATCAGATGCTATCTTTACATTCCTTACTTACCTCACAGGTGTTACACTAAGATGTTGGAGCTTTGACTAGCATCGTGAAAAACAAACAATTAAATGTCAGGGTTCTCAATACTTCCTAATCGATCATCGCACCGATGTCATAGTGTTATCAACGGAAAGCCTTTGGCAATGGTTTCAAGGTAGGATTATGATAAATAATAAAGATTAAACAATTTGAAAAGTATGCATATACATATCTGTTATCAAAGCTAGTAAAAAGAATGTATGTAGAATGTACTTACGCATAAAACATAATCACCATCTTCAAAATGTTATGGATATATGTATATCAAATATATAAACATTAGAAAAATACGTATAGTAATACATATTACTTCATGAGTACATGTCTCAACTCATATAGGATGTATATACACATGTGTTTCCACAAAATAGCAACCCAGACAAGTCCTCTCAAAGAAAAAATCATAAGCAAGTATTCTTCTCTAAACATTTTCTTATTTCGAACTAGCTAAACTTATACTAGGGGGTCTGGAAGTCTAAAGATTATTCAAAGGTGATTCATTAAAATTAAAAAAAAAAGTATTTTTGCTTAAAATTGTCTTTCTTTTCTAGGTTCTGAGAATTATGGAGTCAAAAGGAAAAGCAAATAAGGAGGAAGAGAAAGAAACAGGAGAAAGTGGGGGAGGGGGCAAGGAAGATACAGAGTGAGAAAGAGCTAGAGAGGAAGTTCTAAGGAAAGAGAATGGCAGGAGGGATGAGCGGGACAAAACCTTGTATGAAAGCCTGTGATAGATGGTCAGCCCGGCCACAGTCATGCTGTTGGGGGGCGTTGCTTGTATTAACCAGCACGGAATCAAAC
Organism: Felis catus; assembly: GCF_018350175.1. Classification (NCBI taxonomy): domain Eukaryota; kingdom Metazoa; phylum Chordata; class Mammalia; order Carnivora; family Felidae; genus Felis; species Felis catus. Next base: position 133,083,809 of record NC_058369.1, on the reverse strand, counting down.
AACTTGTCAACCTGCCCAGTTTGCAACCTTTGAAAAGGCAATCACTTTCTTTCCTAGAAAGAACAATCTACTTTTACTGTAAATAAAAACATGTATTTACATAAATACTGCTTTAGAACAAATGCATGGGACAACAATGTGTCTTTGAAAACAGAAGAAGATTAATAGACTATTTTAAATAGTCATTTTAACATAGTTCAAACTTTTCTGGCACTTCATGTTATAAGGAAAGGAGAAATCAATAATGAAAAAGAAGTGAGGAGAGAAAAAATAAAAGAAACCTGGGGTGGATAAAGTACCCACCCCCAAACACAAACACTTCATATTTAATACTAAGAAATAACTTTGTCTTGTCTATTCCGTGCTGATATCTCAAAACATGGATTGATGAGATCTAGTTTTATGACAAAAAAGAAGCACATTGTGATGGGAAAAAACTCAGTGATTATCTGAGTATTTCTGGATTATTTTAGAACATACTGACATGTTATAGGTTACTACATTTGAATTTATCATAATAAAAGGCATTCTGAAATATGTGCTATAAAATTAATTGACCCAATGGGTTGCCCAAGTGTTTAGTTTTTAAAACCTGAGTGGCCAGTTTACTTAACTGTTTATTTCTCAATAAACAAATATAATGGTTAGGTAAGTAGTTTAAAAAAAACCTACCACAAAGATGACTTTTCTTCCACCAATTATTTACCTCCTACTATCTCTAAATAACAAGGAATCAAACCAAAATTAAGTCAGGGTAAGACAGAAATGTTAAGCTTTAAAAAGGCTGCCAATCCAGATAGACAAAAAGACAGACAGATACTACACATATATAGACAGATACCACATATATGTAGATAGATATTATGTATATGTAGATGGACAAATACATACATATAGATACACATACACATAGATATATACCTCATATACATTCAATCATGTGATAAAAACTTGCCACACTTCTCTTATCGAAGCCCTGTATCACTTTTTAGCATATGGAGAGCTTTCACTTAATTATCTCTACATCTGGGCCCTTGGGTGGCTCAGTCAGTTGAATGACCTACTCTTTTTTTTTTTTTAATTTTTTTTTTAACGTTTATTTATTTTTGAGACAGAGAGAGACAGAGCATGAACGGGGGAGGGTCAGAGAGAGAGAGGGAGACAAGAATCTGAAACAGGCTCCAGGCTCTGAGCTGTCAGCACAGAGCCCGATGCGGGGCTTGAACTCACGAACTGTGAGATCATGACCTGAGCTGAAGTTGGTCGCTTAACCGACTGAGCCACCCAGGTGCCCCTGAATGACCTACTCTTGATTTCAGCTCAGGTTGTGATCTCACGATTCATGGGAATCAAGCCCCACATCAGTCTCCACACTGACAGCACAAATGCTACTTAGGATTCTCTCTCTCCTCTCTTCCTGTCTCTCTCTCTCTCTCTCAAAAAAAATAAACTTAAAAATTATCTCTATATCTATAATGAAAAGTACTTCATATGTGACTGATATCAAATGCACTTTCTGAGAAAATTTTATGAATGGAGAACTGTCATAATATACTGCAAGTTAGAGTTAGATTTCAGCTTATACAAACTGTTGGACTCTTTAAAACACACACACACACACACACACACACACACACACACACACACACACACACAAACTTTGGAGTACCTGAGTGGTTCAGTTGGTTAAGCATCTGACTCTTATTCTTGGCTCAGGTCATGATCTCACAGTTCGTGGGTTTGAGTCCCCCTCAGGCTCCATGCTGACAGTGCAGAGCCTGCTTGGGATTCTCCCTGCCTCTCTCTCTGCCACTCCCCTGCTCATTCTCTATCTTTCTCTCTTAAAATAAATAAATAAACATTAAAAAAATAAAAAAAAAATTAAAGAACACAAACTTTATTAAAAGTAAATGAATGTATTATATAATATGTACAGAAAATTATCCGACTCTATAGCTTGTTGCAACAGTGACTCCTGGTGTACAGGCAAATTTAAATAAGTATTCTACCTTTCCATTTTATTGTATTTTTATTTATTTAATTTTTTTTCTCAATGTTTATTTAATTTTGAGAGACAGAGAGAGACAGAATATGAATGGGGAAGGGGCAGACAGAGAGAGAGCCACAGAATCCAAAGCAGGCTCCAGGCTCTGAGCTGTCAGCACAGAGCCTGATGAGGGGCTCAAACTCACAGACTGAGATCATGACCTGAGCTGAAGTCAGAGGCTTAACCGACTGAGCCACCCAGGTGCCACACAGACTGTATATATATGACAATATACAGGCATAAAGATAGGTAGAAAGACAAGCCAACTAACACATAATGAATTGAACACTCTATTTCCATAAATATGTACTTAAAACAGTTTTTCCTGTAACAAGTGTTAAGTTAGATATTATATGTATTATATGTTACATGTAGACAACTCCACTTGCTTCTTCAGAAATTAGTAATTTTCAAAACGCAAAACTTCTGCATTTCAAGCAACTCATTTTAAGTACCACATTTCCTTTGCTCCTACTATATCACTTTTGTTACAACCTCTGTGCACTTCTTTGCTATTCCAAACTACTGGAAGAACTCACTGACAAAGATGGATAGAGATTAACTGAGTACATGAAAAATTTGTTTGGAGATTATGCTACTTGATCTGGTAAAACAGGTAAAACCAGCATCATGTTTGAAAATACATGGATACCTTTCTGAAACATACATATCTTTGTAAGTCCAGTGTTAGGCTTAAGAAAATATTCTCCTCTGGATATATAATTTTGTTCATGCAAATATTCTAATAAGGGACAAAAATTTAGATACATCATGAAGGAGGGGAGGGAGAGGTTACCTCAGGTATTATCTGGTGAGAAGGCAAATAAAAGTCTGGTGGGGTCTAAGAAAACACGAAACATTATACAGCCACCAAATGGGAGAAACAGCTGGTTCTGAATGGCTGTCCTAGGAAAACTGTAGTCTGTCAGTTAAAATCTTCAAAAGTAAAGGAAGGGAATGGAGTCAACTTTGGTTAGGAGATTTGTCTTTGTCTCTTGGTATTTACTACACTGACAGAACTAAAATTCCCCACAAGGATGGACCAAATAAGGGTTTCCTTTTCCCTTTTTTTATTTTCTTATAGGTGAATTAAGCACACATCTGATGTGTTGTTCTGTGTGCCAAGAAGTAAGTACTGGGTAAATGGACATAATGTTGTATTTTCTGAAAAGAGAGAGGAAAAATTCTGAAGAGGTCCTGAAATAAGTCCAAATGGTAAAAAGTCAAAAGTATTTAGGTATTATCCTAGAACAGATGATGACTTTAGTTTAAAACATTATAAATGTGTTTATATTAAACTTCTGAATGTACCTCACTGAAGGAGTCAAAAGTTATCGAGACAAGGGCAAAGATCACGTCTCACCTCAAATGAAATCTAAAGAATTATTGTAAGAGTTATGAAAATGGTCCCCAAGTTTTATTTGCTATAATAAGCCCACCATCTTTTTACATTTTAGTTCAATTGGAGCATTTCTGAATATGTTGGGTTTGCATGTAAGCACGCCACTTAATTAAACATCCTGAGTATATGTGGGTGATTTGAACTGTTTTTAGCATAGTATCAGTCTAATTCTTTCTTCAC